>NC_079432.1:3682847-3830347 GCF_026213295.1 Gadus chalcogrammus
TCCGCCTTAGTCTGGTCGCTGGGGAAACGGTCAAAGTTGATGTAGCAGGGACCCTGTGTGAAGCACCAGAAATACACTCATCAAACACACTGAGAGGAAAATACCATAATTACATTTACATTCAGGGCACTTACAATAATTACATTTGTCCGAAGGAAGAGAAACAACAATATATCGCTGTCGGTACAGCAAGGATGTTCATAGAAACGAGTGCAAAGCACTAACAATTGTTTGGTAAACCCATTCCCCGTATACAACAAAGATAGCTAGGATAAGACGCTTCACAATGCTAGGTACTATTTCTAAGTGCAAGGACGTACAAAATGCAATAAGTACGTACACACTGATGATACATACTGAGGACGATATTGATCAGAGCCTATGATGACAAATCCCTGGGCCTGAACCGGCTGTTTTTACGGACCCAAACGGGGCCCAGGTCTTTGAGGACATACCTTGCGGACCAGGCGTACGGTGGGCGCCTCCACCTGCCCCACGCGCAGCTTGTGCCAGCTCATCGTGCTGAACCACCTGAGGAGGAGGCAAAGGGCGTCAGTTTGTTTTTAGACGTGGTGGGGACAATAACCATAAGCTTGAGCGTGGTCTGAAAAGTGCTGGGTATCCTTATGTAAGCTATTCATCCATTCAACGCTGCATTACAATATATGCTCTACAGTGTATTGTCAGGTGTTGGAAAAAATCCTATTCGAACAATATGAGTTGAAAACCACAGTTTGTGTTTTGGCTTGTTTTGCAAAACGGCGTTGGAAACACCATGGCTCGGGATATGTAATACTAATACACACAGGACAAAGAACAGTGTTGGCAATTTAACACTTATCTTGACATCAACAAGGTTTACCAGACAAACAATGCCAGACTGTAAAGGGGGTACGAAATGAAACGAGGTATTGAGCATCAGCCTTTTGTAAGTTACAACTCTCATGAGGTATCACACAACCCAAGATGCATCCTGAAGTATAAGCCCTGTGGATGACGGCACTTGTGTCATCGTTAAATCTCAACAAGACACATGCTTCTATCAGTCACTATTATCAGAAACACGTTTGATGTGACCAAGGGATGAGTTCTAGAAAAATAAAACATTCTATCATTCAATTACATAATACGTTTCCATGGTTACCTGTGGTGGCGAACATCTTTGATGCCATTCTTGGTATTTCCTAGTCTTTGACCCGGCCTGGGCCTGCCAACCAAAGCACAGTTTAAATCCCACATCACCATGAGCTCATGTCAGTTGCTTCTAGCACAAACAGGCTCTTCAAAGCATACATTACATGCACTTCAGAAATGTGCGTTTGAATCAAGTCATTACCTTTGAGGTGGCCGTATGGTCCTAAGACAGACACAGCTGATGCTCATTACACTAATTATGGGTCTGCTCTTTTTATGTACCAGGGCACGGTAATGGACTAAAGAGGACATTGCACTTTGATATTTGATCTTTACTGGTGCTTTGACAAACACAAATTTAATACAACTAACTCAAACGTTGATGTTCTGAGGTCCACACCTGTTTTAGTCTGTTTTAGTATGACACTGACTCAGTGGGAAAAGGTCTATTTATCTCACCTGCACAGCTTGCTGATGATAGACTTGGCCGCTTCGTTCAGGTACGGTGGGTACTTTATGACTCCATCTAGGATCTTGGCGTAGATCTTCTGGGGCTCTGAGCTTGAGAAGGGGGGGCTGGCAGTGGCGGGGGAACAAACAGCGGAGGTGTTTTATTATTAACTCGAAAAGTAAACGGTTTCACCCGGCTTTTCAACCGAGGCGTAATCCGTCATGCAACAATGCTGCCCCCTACTGGAGAAATTAGAGAATGCGGCACCCGACTGGAGAGATGAGGTCCTCAGAGTTTTTCGGAAAATAAACATGGCTTTTGATTCTAATTTAACGTGATTTTTTTGAGTCATTAAAAACCGGCTGATGTTTACGGCTATTAGCCTGACATGGCCTGACAAATTCAAAAATGCATTTTAGACTGAATACTCTTAGTTCATTAGTTGATTTCAAAGTAGAGTTTTCGACAGGCGGCCACCAAAATGCTTCTGAACTTAATTGGAGCGGGGGGGGGGGGCTAGCGGAGAAATCGAGCAAATAAAACATGAGCGGGCACATTCCTCTGGTTTTCAGGCTATGTGGCTATAACTCTGTCAGATAAATCAAGACAATATTCCATAACGTGTAGTGCATGGATGCGTCCCAGCGTATGGTGAGGTACCTTCCAGCCAGCAGCTCATAGATGAGGACACCCAGGGACCAGAAGTCCACCGCAAAGTCGTGGCCCTGGTTCTTGATGATCTCGGGGGGCATGTACTCTGGGGTCCCCACGAAGGAGTAGGTCTTTTCCCCCCGCACCATGTCCTTGGCGAAGCCGAAGTCCACCTGCACGCACGCACAAACATACACAGACACACATATTAATACACACACACATTTACAGACATGCTCACACACAAACACCCACACATATTCACACATGCACCCACTCACATATAATAACACATGCACACGCATACACACACAAAAAAATGCACAGACACACACACACACACACACACACACACACACACACACACACACACACACACACACACACACACACACACACACACACACACACACACACACACACACACACACACACACACACACACACACACACACACACACACACACAAATGCTTACCAAATTGCAAATCCTTATCAATTTGTTTATAACCATACACATAAAAAATCGGCCTTCTCACACACACACACCCCCACACATTCACACACAAGCATACACACACACACACATGCACACACAAACCCAGATGACCACACAGAGGCTGTAAACGTGCATATTTTCCTTATCAATTAGTTTATACGCATAAAATAAACATGCCTGATCACACGGACGCACACGCGCACGCACACACACACACACACACACACACACACACACACACACACACACACACACACACACACACACACACACACACACACACACACACACACACACACACACACACACACACACACACAGCATAACCCCCCTGACCCACCAGCTTAACGTAGCCCCTGGAGTCCATCATGAGGTTCTCTGGCTTCAGGTCTCGGTAGAGGATGTTCTTTTTGTGGAGGTACGCGTAAGCCTCCACCACGCAGGCCGCGCAGAACACTGCGATGGGCTCGTCGAAACGCCCTCTGAACCAACAACAACAAACAGTACAACTCCATACACTGTCCACAAAATGAACACTCTAATCGCTGGCCATGCACGTTTCAAGAATGTCGTCCGATGCCTACAGTTGTAGTTAGCTCTCTCTCTTTCTGTCTCTGTCTCTCTCCGTTACTCTCTCTATCTGTCTCTGTTTCTCTCCGTCTCTCTCTCTCTCAGTCTCTCTCTCAGTCTCTCTCTCAGTCTCTCTCTCTCTCTCTCTCTTTCTCTCTCTCTCTCTCTCTTTCTTTCTCTCGCTCTTTCTCTCTCTCTCTCTCTCTCTCTCTCTCTCTCTCTCTCTCTCTCTCTGTCCCTCACTCTGTCTCTGTCCCTCACTCTGTCTCTGTCTCTCTCTCTGTCTCTCTCACTCACTCACTGTCCCCCTCTCTCGCTCTCTCTCCCTGTCCCTCTCTCTTCTGTCATTTAAAATATTTTGTAAACATTTAAGGCGATGTGTGCGTGGCCGGACTAGCCAGCATGTGTTAAAGGGTTTGAAGGCCTGTGTAGCAGTGGGTTTCCTTACACTTCTTTGAGCTTGGTCCACAGCTCCCCTCCACTGCAGAACTCCATGACCATGTAGATGTAGCGGGAGTCTTTGAATGCGCCGTGGAGCCTGGACCATTAGAGAGAGACAGAACAGAGGGGAGAGAGAAAAAAGAAGAGACAGGGAAAGACAACGAGTTAGAGATGGAAAAAGACACCCTTTTAGAGAAAGGCTTCTCGGGCAAATTTTGGAAGTAGTCAGCCTCGGTCAGAATCATTTCTTAAATTGCTTTGCGTGAATAATCCCTTTACAGGCGCCTTTTTCCTTCGTCATTAACGATCCACATCTAACTAAGACCTTAAAGGGCCCCTGTTTTTACCCTGTTTCAAAAAGGGCCCAAGCCATGTGACATAGTGACATCACAAGTGTACCAGCATACCCAGTGGACTGTACCAAGGCATAGGCTTGTCAACACCCCCAGCTGGCGGGAAAATGGGGCCATTTTAAGCTATTAAGAGTTTGTGACCAATCGGCTGACCTGACGATGAAGTCGCACTGGATTGCTTTCAGGATCTTCTTCTCGAACAGCATGTGCTCCTCCTGTCGCTTGGCAACGATGTGCTTCTTGCTGACGCGCTTCATGGCGTAGTATTTCCCGTGTTTCACGGAGGTAACCTTCAGCATCCCAGATCAATACAAAGAATTACGGTGATTAGCGAAGAGGGGTTGTGTTCGATTTACAGTGGTCTTTATGACACAAAAAGGCACTTAGCTATCGACATGCATGAATAGATGGATGATCCATCACACCCACACACACATACACACACATACACAAATATGCATACAGCTATACACACACATACATCCACGGCCACACAGACAGAGATATACACACACGTAGACACACGAACACAGACACTTACATGAAGAAACGCACACACACGCACACACACATACACATATGAAGATACGCATAGAAACCACAAACACAACCACACAAACACACAGCCACACACATTTGAAGTACGTGGAGGGACGCACAGAAGCACACAATCACGCACCCACAATCACACACACACACACACACACACACACACACACTCACCAGGCTAACACGGCCAAAGCCCCCCACTCCTAGCGTGACAGCCTCTCCCTGGTAGCGGCCCTCCTGGTACAAGGCCGGGACCAGGTCTTTGAACTTCAGGGACGTGTGGAGACTGAAGAGGAGGAGGAGGAGGAGGAGGAGGAGGAGGAGGAGGAGGAGGAGGAGGAGGAGGAGGAGGAGGAGAAGAAGAAGAAGAAGAAGAAGAAGAAGAAGAAGAAGAAGAAGAAGAAGAAGAAGAAGAAGAAGAAGAAGAAGAAGAAGAAGAAGAAGAAGAAGAAGAAGAAGAAGAAGAAGAAGAAGAAGAAGAAGAAGAAGAAGAAGAAGAAGAAGAAGAAGAAGGAGGAGGAGGAGGAGGAGGAGGAGGAGGAGGAGGAGGAGGAGGAGGAGGAGGAGGAGGAGGAGGAGGAGAAGAAGAAGAAGAAGAAGAAGAAGAAGAAGAAGAAGAAGAAGAAGAAGAAGAAGAAGAAGAAGAAGAAGAAGAAGAAGAAGAAGAAGAAGAAGAAGAAGAAGAAGAAGAAGGAGGAGGAGAAGAAGAAGAAGAAGAAGAAGAAGAAGAAGAAGAAGAAGAAAAAGAAGATGAAGAAAAAGAAGAAGAAGAAAAAGAAGAAGAAGAAGGAGAAAGAGAAGGAGAAGGAGGAGGAGGAGGAGGAGGTGGAGGAGAAGAAGAAAAATACAGTAAAGCTGATAACCATACCAAAACTAACATAACAAGCAGTATCTTTCTCCCATCCATCTAGCAGTAAGTCTAGTGGTATAATTAGGTTGTAATATAACTTCATTTGCACATATACTAGGTTAGAATGACTTTAAAATGAGTACCCTTTCTTTTATTAGGTCAACTGTGTTTTCCTAGAATAAAAAGTGTGAGTCGACAACTCGGAGTCAAAGATCGTTAAAGCGAAAACCTGTCACTGAAGCAACAGCTGCACAATGATTGCATCTTAACCACAAGGATGCTCGTTCTTGTTGTGTGACACTTTTCCAGACACCTCAGGCCTGTGATTAGTGAGTTGGAGGTTTCATAACGTCTTAACGATGATTAAATCGGACAGACAGATAGACAGACAGACAGAAGAACGGACAGACAGGACGACAGACGGACATAAAGAAGACAGGCAGACATAAAGACTGACATACATATAGACAGAAAGACCGAAAGACTGACAGACGGACGGACAGACAGACAGACAGATATTCAGGCGGAGAGACAGGCAGACAGACAGACAGACAGACAGACAGACAGACAGACAGACAGACAGACAGACAGACAGACAGACAGACAGACAGACAAGACAGACAGATTCTTACCTGTGGTTCTCTGGAGTTTCAGCCTCCTGCAGCACTTTGGTACTAGAGATGGAGGAGAGAGAAGAGGAAAGGAGAGATGGAGGAGAGAGGAGACGAGAGGATAGGAGAGATGGAGGAGAGGAGAGGAGCGATGGAGGAGAGGAGAGATGGAGGGGAGAGGAGAGGAGAGGAGAGATGGAGGAGAGGAGAGATGGAGGGGAGAGGAGAGAGATTTTTGAAAAAATAAGTCAGCTGCAGTCAGAATGATTTCTAAAGGTAATTTCTAAGTTCAAATACTGCCCTGCCATGTGAACTAGTGACATCACAAGTGGGACTGTCTACCTGGATGTATGGTGAAAAGACGAGATGGAGGAGAGGAGAGGAGAGGAGAGGAGAGGAGAGGAGAGATGGAGGAGAGGAGAGGAGAGGAGAGGAGAGGAGAGGAGAGGAGAGGAGAGGAGAGGAGAGGAGAGGAGAGGAGAGGAGAGGAGAGGAGAGGAGAGGAGAGGAGAGGAGAGGAGGAATTGAAAAGAGTAGAGATAGATGACAGGACAGTTGTAAGACAGAAAGCTCATCAGGGTATGCTCTCACACAGACTGTATTGTTATTTTTCGCTTTGAACAAAGAGGTGTCAGAAAAGGAGTGAGAGAGGAAATAAACGTTATCGCCTCCGAGGACATACTCATCGAAAAGCTCCAGGTGTTCCACAGGGATGGTCTCCTCAAACACCCTGAGATTCAAAGAAACAACACAGGTGAAGACAGGTGTGTGCTTGCAAATGGGATCCGGTTTGTACAATTATTGAGCAGAATCCTCTCCGTTTGTCGTGACAGAGCTAAGACACCCAGAGAGCGGTGATATCCATTGATTGTTTAAATGAGAACTCACTCTTTGTCGATGGATAAACACGTGACCGGGCCGTCGGCCGTGCACGTAGCCGTCCTCCTCACCTCCCTGCACATCGGCACGAGGGACACAAAAACATTCATCCACATGATACTATGAAAATACTCAAACGAACGATTAGCGGAAAACACAAAAAGTTATTCAATCGTTAGACGGATCGAAGGCGATATGAAACTCTAACCATCACGGACGCAGAAAGTTAAAATACAAAGCTGCTTAACTAAGTAACGAGCAACACTCAATCAATCAAACAATCACACAGTGTACCGTCTGACGCACTCCGGTCAAACCGTTGCCATGGTTACCTGATGAGGGCCTGCTCCCCGAAATGCTCTCCCTTCCCCATCCGGCGGATCTGCTTCTGAGAGCCGTTCACGTTCTTCGACACCAGAACCTTTAGGGCGGACGCAGGGACCGTGGAAGAGGGGAACAGAAGAAGGGGGAGAGTTTAGATTCGGTTCAATAAAATCTATTTTATTTCTATCGACCTTAATCACAGGTTCAGTCTCAAAGGGCTTAACAGGCCATGTAGTAATGACCCCCCCCCCCCCGACATTAGCCCCCCAGAGGGCAAGAAAAAAAAACCTTAATTAGGGGATCCCTCCTTCCAGGGATGGTCAGGAGAGCAATGGGTGCAATGATTTACATACATACATTCAGGCAAAACACCAGCAATCATTTCGTTTATAAAATGAATGTCTATGGTGATGGCTGCTGCTTAGATATCTAGTCATGAAACATGCCTAGTGTTTGGAGCCTCGTCCAACGATGTGTGAGAGGGGGAGAAACACACAGGGGGCGAGCACAGTGTGATGCAACATCAGATCGGCACCCGCTCACCTCGCCTTTGAGGATGATGTAGAAGGTGTTTCCCTCCGCTCCTTCTCGCACGATGGTGTCCTTGTCCTGGAACTTGACCTGAGACACACAAAAACAGAGCGCACACAACACTCTTCAGATACTTTAACACCAACCCCCGACGCAATGTTGACAGACACTGCTTTGAAGTACTGAAACATTTGTCCTTAAAAATATTTAAAAAAAACTAGAAGAAAGGACAATAGTAGATTTAGATTTATCTGATGTTAACCACTAAGCTTCTACTGTTCAACACTGTTAGACTTATCCACTGAGAGTCCCTACCTCCTCCATGGAGTCGATGATCTTAGACAGCTGGATATCGTTCAGGTCCTTCAGAGTTCTGGACCTGAGGACAAGAACACAGAGACAAAGGGGCTTTGAACACTACTCCAGAAGTCCATCTGGCCAAAACAGACCCTGTGCGGAACCATTTTGCAAAAAATCACAAAGCGTTACATTATAAGTGAGACGTAGCCGTTGACACGATGACGTAAATGTGAATTCCAGTGACAAGGGCCGTATCTCTCCACTCACGTCTTCAGGAAGCCCAGTAGCTCCTCCCGTTTCTTCTTGGACTTGTTGGTCATGATGGTCCGGTAGGTCTGCCTCTCCATGCACCACAGCCGCACCGCAGACTTGGCTGGAAGTACACATCCGCTAGTAAGAGCTAGTCCCGGAACATATCACAGTCCGACAGTTACCTCGTTTTGGACACGTTTAGTCAAAGCAATTTACATTGAACTCAGATACCTGAGTGTCCTTAAAGAGCAAGTAAGGGGTCAGGCGTCCTGCTCAAGGTTAGCTCGGACAGCGGGGATCGAACCCATTATCCTGCCGGTACTATCTTCAGTGATGGACCCCCTGTGATACCCATGCACCTCACAGAGGCATCAAAAGTCGCAAGGGCGGTTTCCGTACCTTTGACCGTGGCCGTGCGCTTGCAGTTATACAAGATGGCCAGCTCACCGAAGACATCGCCGCACATCAGGGATCTGAGCTGTCGACCCCCCTGGGTGACGACAAGCTCCCCCGCTGAGAGAGAGCGAGAGGGAGAGAGAGAGAGAGAGAGAGAGAGAGAGAGAGAGAGAGAGAGAGAAAGAGAGTAAGCAAGAGCAAGAGAGTAAGTGAGAGAGAGAGAGAGAGAGAGAGAGAGAGAGAGAGAGAGAGAGAGAGAGAGAGAGAGACAGAGAGACAGAGAAAGAGAGCGTGAGAGAGAGTGAACGAGAGGGAGAAAGAGAGAGAGTGAGGGAAGGAGTGAGAGAGAGCGAGCGTGAGAGAAAGAGGGTGAGGGAGAGAGAGAGAGAGAGAGAGAGCGTGAGGGAGAGAGAGAGAGAGAGAGAGAGAGAGAGAGAGAGCGTGAGAGAAAGAGGGTGAGGGAGAGAGAGAGAGAGAGCGAGAGCGAGAGCGAGAGAGAGAGAGAGAGAGAGATAGATCATCATCATCATCATCATCATCATCATCATCATCATCATCATCAGAATCACATGGAGACAGCGACACGTACACACATGAACCCCCAGATGTACCTGCCACGATGTACATGGTGTCCCCCTCAGAGGCCTCTGCTATGACCTCCTGCCCGGGACTGAAGTCATGTGACACCAGCAGGTCCACCATCATGGCCGTCTGCTCGTCGTCCAGCCGGCTCAGGAAGTCGTTCTTCTGGATCGCCTTGACGATCAGGTTGGTCTCGCTGGGTCAAATTAAAAATATGTGACTGTGAAAATGGTTTGCTCACGAGCCTTGCCATATAACATTCGTTATAGGAGAGTAGTTACATAACTAGATGTTGGTTGTTGGCATCTTTGTTGTTGCATAACACACAGTGTTTTATAGCTACTGAATCGTGATCCTTAAGTATTGTTCATAACAGCAGTTTTTACAGTGTATAGCTCCTGTTGTGCTTTATATTCTCTGTAATAACGCTTTACACATGATACATTTCAAACTGAATGAGACACACTCTGTGATGTCGATGGCAGCCCTGCTTTTGGTAAATGGTCTGCATTTAAACAGCGCTTTACTCATCTGTGGACCCCCTATGCGCTTCACAATATTGCCATCATTCACCCCTTCATGCACACATTCACACAACGACGGCCGAGTCAGCCATGAAAGGCGACAGCCAGCTCGTCGGGAGCAGTTAGGGTTAGGTGCCTTTCTCAGGGACACCTCGACACTGGCTAGGAGGAGCTCCCCGGAGACATCGAACTAGCAACCTTGCGGTTACCAGGCAACCCGCTCTACATCCTGAGCTTCCGCCACCCCACTTTAATTTCCTTTGCATTTCATTTGTTGCCGAGCGACATCACTTCTCCATCTCGCAGTTGATTGCAGCCAATCAGAGGCAGCGGTGCGCTGTCACTCACCTGGCGGTCTTTTTGACCCGTGTGCGGGTGATCTGCAGGCCCTCAGGGAATGGCTCGGGCGCCATGACGGCCGCGCGGCTCTTCCTGACCTCGGGGGCCGCATCATTACTGCTCTGGGAGGGAAACTCTGTGGCGCCGACCAATAGGAACGCAGGGATGGGGAGGTCTGTCAGCTGGAGCTGTTTGTGTGTCTCTATTTATAGATATGAGTTTGTGTATGTGTGCGTGTGTTCTTGTGTGTTTGCGTGTGCTTTTCTGTGTGTGTGTGTGTGTGTGTGTGTGTGTGTGTGTGTGTGTGTGTGTGTGTGTGTGTGTGTGTGTGTGTGTGTGTGTGTGTGTGTGTGTGTGTGTGTTCACGTGTGTGTGTGTGTGTGTGTGTGTGTGTGTGTGTGTGTGTGTGTGTGCTTGCATGCTTGTGCCATATGTGTATGTGCTTGTGTGTGTGTGTGTGTGTGTGTGTGTGTGTGTGTGTGTGTGTGTGTGTGTGTGTGTGTGTGTGCTTGTGTGTGTGCGGGCGTTGTGCCAGGTGTGTGTGTGCGTGTGCGTGCACTGGGCATCTCACCTGTGTCTTCATATTCACTCAACAGCTTCTCTTTCTCCTGGAGTCGTTCCTCTGAAACAACCAATGGCAGAGAGTTACACTTTGCACTCTAACTTCACCAAACCACGCTGATGAACACGAGTCTTCCTCAGCATAGAATGAACCAATCACAAGCCTGACTCAAGTTTAACTGCATATTGCCACACTTGATATTTCCACACGGTGATCCTGTACTGGTTCTGGATTACGTTTGATTCATTTCAGAGTTTAGATAGCATATTAGGCTTTGTATATTGTTGTTAATGTGTTGTTGATGTTGTTGTTGTTGTTGTTGTTGTGTTTCTCCTACCTAGATCCTTGTTCTGCCTCTTCAGTTCCTGGTTGATCTGACACTGTTTCTCCAGCTGCTGCCTCAGCTCCTCCAGTTGTTTCTCCATGGCTGCAGGAAGCGGACAGTAGTACAGCATTACAGTATCACAGTACTACAACACACAGGTCACACATGCAACACCATGCTGAGCGCCATCACGGTGAACCACACACTACACAGCAGCCTATGGCATTCAAGGACGCTGCCAAACCAACCACATCGCGGTGACGGACGTGCAGCATGTGACGGTTTTCCTCTGCCACACCGTGGCACTAGCGCAGGATACTAAAAGCGGGACTACTCTGTCGCTCTTGGAGTCCCCTGTAGCGGGATGGCTTTGAAGTGCTCTCTGCAGGATGAGCTCCAGCACGGCCCCCGTCTGAATAATGCAGAGCATCAGCGACGGGAGACGCTCCGGAGACCCCCGACCCCAGACCGGTTTTATGCAGGTCTCCTTTACATAACACATGATCAGGGAATGGCTCGGAGAGACCCCGACGTTATTGGCTTTTGCTTGGCATTTAAGACCTTTGATTAGAGTGTTTCAGTATGTCGGAGGACCCGGCTGAGCCACAGTCCTGACGGTGTTTTCATATTGACTATTTTTCTAAACACAAATGCGCTGACTAGCTGTACCTTGGTTTCGATTCGTTTCAGTCGACCATTGTACCATATGTCTATCCATTAGGCATCGAATGGTTCCCTGGAAAACACTGTGTTCTGTTTAGAGGATGTTCCTGTGGATTCACAGAGTTTTTCCTGGCCATTTTGAGAGGGCTTAGGGCAAGCGGGCGTCGTAAATGTGGGCATGTTGTATCATTGTAAGGGGGCGTCATCAAACGGTTAAAACTGTTACATCAACTGTTAAAGTCCCTGAACATATGGCATCATCAGTTTGATTGACATCAGCTGGGTCCAACCGGATCCATAGCCAACCGGGAAGGAGGAAATTAACATTTAGTTGATTTTATTACTACACAGTGTGTAAAAAATGCATGTTCATTTATTAAACAGTGTACAGTCAGAGGACCTATCTCTACCAATTCAGTGTACTGGTCCAAGTGCACAAAGACATAAAAAGAACACGCCCCTAATTAGTGTTATGACAGCTGTGTTTGTCCTACGATGATGGTCCTTTAATTAAAAATAGTATGCAAAGAGTATGGCCGGCTTGTCCCTAACGTTTGTGATTGTGTCGAGCTTATAACCATTGGTTGTTTAGGTGTCACTCCTCATCGTAGATGTCCCGCCTTAATATATCCAGTTACAGATATGGGATTTACCTTTATATGTGTGCATCTACAGATTGACAGGAACACTTTTTTTGTCATCGCTTTGACTTTTGCCCTAGTGTTTATAGTGTTTATACCAAAAAACAACAACTTTGAAGCAAATCTGGGTTTTTTGAGACACAGAGACGTTAAGGTCTGTGAAAATTAAATGGACCTGACTTAAAGTTCTGTTTGAGCGACATGTTTTCTAATTTTGAGATCCATATATAGTGTGGAGGATTCATCTGAAAGGATCACAGTACAAGCACAAGTACACACACAAAATACAAATTCCTCCCTTCCCTGGTAACCTTTCCATCGATCAGTTCACAAGAGCCCTGATTGTGATAAATGACCACCGTTATACTTTAGCTGTCAATTACAAATAGCGTTTGTAGTATCTGTGTTTTCTGTGTGTGTGTGTGTGCGTGCGGTGTGCGTGAGTGCGTGTTTGTGCGTGCGTGCGTGCAGGCGTGCGGGCGTATTTGTGTGTATTCCATATTGACACATCAAACACATTGCATCAGTTTAAAACGTGGCGTTGCACTCTCAAACAGACCTGCTTAAATACTCAGGGCGGCACGACCCAAGTGTGTTTGGCTGTAATCATTTGGTTGACCCTAATCACCACGCTCTCACCTTGGACGTTGGACATCGGAGGTGGGGCTGCAACTCAACACTCTGTCTCTGAGTGACAGAAATACGACTACAGAGAGAGATGAGGCCCATTGTTGAATAGACTGGACTGTGGAGTGTTCCTGTGTTATTTATATGAATGGACCACATAAAGCTAGTTTTAATTAATTTAAAGAACCATTCTCTCCGTGTGAGAGGGTTAAGGAAGGATTGTTGTTCTGGAAGGATCCAGCCGTGCTTTGCCTGTGTCTCAAAAGGAGTGGGAGTTCTTGAAGATATGGGGCCTGTTATTAAATCAGTTAAGAATCGATGGGTGAAACTGTATTACATGGGAACGACACTGTGTTGGAGTCAACAAACCAAATCAAATTAAACTTTATGGTACTGTTGTCATGGTGACCTGACTTGTCCTGCAAACAAGTTAAACTGCCTTTTAACACGCACAAGGACCCGAAAAACCTCAACATTACCCATGTCATGAGACACGAACGTGCAAATGACCTTTTTCGAGTGAAAGTAAAGAAAATGTTGATAATGTGGCGCAGTTGCAAACGTTGTTGTGTGTTAAACCTTTATGGCTCATGGCTCAGGCCACAATGGAAAGTTACACATCATTACGTAATACCGGTGGCATATCTGGTATGCTGTATTTGTTGCATAAGATTGGCTGAGGATGTGATGCTCATGAAGACACACTGAAGGGAATGAGCATGGGACCAGATTGGGACAAGACCACCTTTCACAAGAAAACCTCATTCCATCGTATTCTGACCCTTTCGCAACTTTTGAATACAATTGCCTGATTCCCATGAAATACACAAACTGAGACCAACGACAAATGTGAAAGCTGGCACAATCAGTGCCAGATAGTTAGGAGCGTGCATGTCTCCGGTCTTCTTTAACACCCAAACCTCTACAGTACAGAAGACCTGCAGAGATGTCTTCAGAGCTGCACTCACCTGGAGCCGGCGGTGGAGATTAGGAAGGGTTCAAGTCCAGTTCCTTTGATCGGTATCAGATCAATCTGTAGGAGTCAAAGGGCTAGCCCGGACTGGAGTATGTGTAGACGTCTCGCTCTGCAGGTACAGCCGGACTCGGCCCGCTGCTGCCAGGTGAATCGTTTTGGATCGGCAGAGGATCGGAGAATGTCCGGGATGCACTCCCTGACCCCATGCAGACTGGACACACACCTGGGCAGGTACAAGCGTAAAGGAGCTGCCAGCGATCTGTCTGGTTCACAGTCACACGAACGCTGAGCTTCTCCTGGCAGGACTCTCACCTGCTGCTATTGTCAGGTCCCTATGCCATTATTTTTTTCTCCCTCCCTCCCTCCCTCCCTCTCTGTCTATCTCTCTCTCTCCCTCTCTCTCTCTCTCTCTCTCTCTCTCTCTCTCTCTCTCTCTCTCTCTCTCTCTCTCTCTCTCTCTCTCTCTCTCTCTCTCTCTCTCTCTCTCTCTCTCTCTCTCTCTCTCTCTCTCTCTCTCTCTCTCTCTCAATATATCTCTCTATCAATCTCAGCAGCTCCGGTATTGAATCATTAACCACCAGGCTCTGAGACTCCGCCCTTCCCATCAAGTGGGAGAAGAGAGGGGAGATTTCCTTTTTTTTACCTAACTCGGGAAATTGCTGATTTGAAAAAAAAATTAAATGCTAAATAGATATCTTCAAAATAATGAATTATATAAATACATAGTTTGATTTAAAACTCAAAAAAAATATTATTTTTGGAGGTAATTAATATAGAAATAAATTGCCTACCCTAAATTTAACAAAGAATATATGAACGTTGAAATGCAAATATTGCCTCATATTCCATAAGACACATTTCCCATTCATGGCGAAGCCGGTGTGTGAGTGATGCAAATCTACCCAGCGCACCTGCATTCCCCCGTGCAGCTGACGTGACTTTTAATCCGGAGCTTGAATCTAAAATGCTGGAAAAATGTCACCTCTATAAGGATATGTTTTTTCCACAGCGCTGTGAACGTCCCAGGGCCCTAGGGCATCATTAGAGGTCTCTTAGCGAGGAGACGTTCAAGCGTTCACATGGTGGCCGGCAACTCGAGTCTTTATGGCCCTCTTGTTAATCATCGTCAGTCCCTCGGGTTAATGTTGGGCAAAATAACCTGCTGAGCACATCACATGTACATTATAAATATAGCTAACTCCTACCCCAGCCTGATGAGCACATCACATGGCAGTCACATTACAATATAGTCAACTTTTAACACATAACACAAACATGATAATATAGTCAGGTCAAGGCCAGAGCCAAGGCCCCATTTCCCAAGCAGGCAAATGGTAGACACTAACAGGAGAGCCACATTAATTCATCACACAAGAGATACTTCGAGCACACAAGAGATACTTCGAGAACAAAGGAGACACTGAGGAGCTCTTCCCCGTTAGTAGGAACACAAGAAGATACACTTGCATACACCAGGGCCTGGGAGCCAAGGTCAAGCAAAACACACAGAACCACACACACCTCAAACGCACACACCTCATCGAGAGGAGGATACAGCATAAAACTGTATCACACAGAGACTCTTCATCTTCTTCTGAAGCAGACCTTCCACGGAGGCGAAGCTCCGGACGAACCATCAGCGCTGATTAGGGACTTAGACATATTCGATTTCTCACGCTTTATGACTCTGTATAACCGTTGCCACTTTACTTAATAAATCCAAGGTCCTCGTGCCGACAGACTTTATTACCTCTCCGTCTCATTTCATCTGGTCCAGTAACTAGACAGACCGTTTTTCCCAACAATTTGGTGACCTCCGACGTGATTTTTTCTGAATTGAACACGCAACTGGGAAACGAGAGACGGAGAGCGGCACGACCTCGAGACCCCGGAGCACCGGACCGATTCCTGCAGTCTCACCTCGCGCGCGCCCAACAAAAGGTAGGCAGAACCTGTTGATAAAATCCAAACTCTGCATAGTTATATAGGAACCACATTAGGAGGTGAGACTGTGAGAGCGGTTCGCTACGGGATATCTCGTGGGGACGAATAGAACTGCATCCCAGCATTGCCCCATAAACCCGATTGACCCTGAACGCGTGACACATCGAATATCGGCTCGTTGCATGGTGAAAGAATACCCTCGAGACCATAGGGCCTATAAGAATCGGTCATAGTGATACAAGACTACCGATGGCCGAATAATGGATGCCTGGGCCAAGAGTGGAACCCAGAGGGATGCCTGGGCCGCGGGTGGAACCCAGAGGGAATGAGAAGAAAAAACTAGGGCCTATAAGAATCGGTCATAGTGATACAAGACTACCGATGGCCTAGTAATAAATGCCTGGGCCAAGAATGGAACCCAGAGGGATGCCTGGGCCGCGGGTGGAACCCAGAGGGAATGAGAAGAAAAAACTAGGGCCTATAAGAATCGGTCATAGTGATACAAGACTACCGATGGCCTAGTAATAAATGCCTGGGCCAAGAGTGGAACCCAGAGGGATGCCTGGGCCGCGGGTGGAACCCAGAGGGAAAGAGAAGAAAAAACTAGGGCCTATAAGAATCGGTCATAGTGATACAAGACTACCGATGGCCAAGTAATGAATGTGTATTAAATAATTCTATGTGGTAAGAAGGTTAGAGTCCTTTATCAGGGTTAGAATCCCTTTGCAGAGGGGCACGAGTGACACACAGAGAGACAGTGTGTGTATGCGCGAGAGAGAGAGCGACGGAGTGGCTGTGTGTGTGTGTGTGTGTGTGTGTGTGTGTTTGTGTGAGAGGGAGCGAGAGAGATAGCAAGGAGAGCTAAAGTCGGAGGACGATCGAGAGGGACCATTTTCCCTCTAGACAGTTGGAGGTAGCGATAGAGTGCGTGTTTTTCTCACAATGAACGGTTGTTTCAGGACCACGAGAAGGGACTCTGTTGAGTTTTCAGGCCCGGAGTGTAATCCCCTTTCCCATATGTGTAGTCCTCCCATTTGAGGTCCCCGTCCACCATATTTGAAGTCCTCTACTCCACCTCATGTTGTAGTTCCCCTCCCTAGAATTGTATGGAAGTTAGAACCTGTGAGGGTGTTTTGGTTCGGCCTGACGAGGCCTGTACCAATTTCGGTGGTCAGCTTCGTAGTTTTGTGTATATATAAATTTGGAAAGGGGGAGCAGTATTAAGTTATATATAATAAAGTGAAAAGTTATTTGTGAATGAAGGGACAGAAGGATCTTTTTGTGTGTGAGAGATAGTTATTAGGCCTTGTTCCATGATGGAGAGTTGAGGATGTTGCATTCCAGGCTTATCTGTTAACGGTCCTAGCTGCTGCTTGACCCTAAGGGGAGTGAGGAAGGGTGAGAGAGAGAGAACACATTTCCCCCCCCATTTGTCGACCTACACCAGGGGTTTTCAAAGTGTGAGAGAGTGAGCCCCCCCTCAGAGAAAAAAATTCAGCTGAGCCCCCCCCCTCCCAATTTTTTTTTCTAAATACCTGTGTTTTGAAAGCTATTTTAATTATTTTACACATTTCAAACATCTCCGATCATAATTTTAAAACATTTGGAACATATTTTTGAAACATTTGAAACATTTTTTTTTACATATTTTTTAAACATATTTCTGAAACATTACATCTTTTTGCGTTTTTAAACAACAAAATGTAACGACTTTATCTAAGCATGTTTTAGCTTAACCTTTTTTAAATACATTTGAACATCTTAATCTGTGTAAACTGCCAGTTTACAGATTCATTCAGGGTCCCCGACTCTGAATTTTCTGAGTCGAATCAGATCTGCCTTTTCAGTCCAGAGATTCGACTATTTGGCGGGGTTTGTTTACCGGCGTTGCTATGGTGACCTCAATTATTATAACCAACTGAAAACGACGCCGGTTTGAAACTAAAACTGTGATTCTGAAAAAAGTATAAATGCTATCAAAATTCCGTTTAGATAGTATTGAAGATACAAGTGTGTAGATTTGTTTAATGGTTTGAACGATGGTAAACGGTTGAAAAAGGAATGAGTTACGATGTCTAGAAGTAGGTGTATCAGAATGGGCTGACGTCTTCAATGAAAACAGCTGAAAACGAAGCAGTATGAAACTAAAACTGTGATTCTGAAGACATTTTAAATGATATCGAAATTCTGTTTCGATATTATTGAAGATACAAGTGTGTAGATTTGTTAAATGGTTTGCACGAAGATAAACGGTTGAAAATTGATTTAGTTATGTTACTTCTACAGTTGAAGTACGACTGATGATTTGAATCATCGTCTTTCAGGGTTTTCTTCGGGTTTATTTTTTTCTCACGTCGCGCCCCCCCTGAAGAACTCTGGCGCCCCCCAGGGGGGGCGCGCCCCACAGTTTGAAAACCACTGACCTACACCATTCAGGCAGTACAGAGAGACACACTAACACACAGTACAGAGAAAGGAAATAGAGTGTGTTCAACTGAAAGCGTGTGGTGGCCATACGCCATAAAATACCACATATCCAAGGAATGCAGGTAGAGCTCTGTTGAGTTTTCAGGCTTTGATAAATTTGTAGTTCCCTGTCTGCCATGTTTGAAGTTCTTTGTAGTCTCGGTCCATAGGTTTCACCTGAACAACCCCTCTGCTGGCCGAGAAAAGGAACTACCCATGGTTTCTCTCACACCCAGCCCCCAGAGCACGCTCGCTTTCAAGGCGTTATGGCCGCACCCAACGTGGGAGGGAGACACCCTTATCTGTTGTCTTGCACCAAACAGCACCCCGTACTGAGGAGGGAGAGAGAGCGTGTTCTCCTGAAGGAGGGAGAGAGTCACAGGGAGACACACAGTGGATATTCACATTATGGCTAATTTGTTTTAGTTTTTGTTTTGTTTTTTGTCTTCCTAGGACAACAGTTATCATTCATGATGATGAACATCGAAGTTCATGAGGAGGTTATAAGGACAATAACGTTGATACTTTAATAGGACAACAGTGATGATAATCTAATGCAATTGGACTAAAGAAGGTGTTGCTATTAACTAAGTGATTAATATTATTTTCACACAGGAAAGAATAATTGAATAAATATGGATATGATTAAAGAAGGAGAATAATAATAAAATAAATTAATCTTGATAAACTGTACAAGTAGGACTACACCTATTAAAATATGGGGTATATCTCTTTGGTCAAGGATGACAGGTGGATTAGCGCTACATCTGCTGGGAAGGGATCCTACATGCTATGTTGTCAATTTGGATTCGGAAGTAGTGGGTTTACCTTTCAAATGCCACTACTGCTGCTGCAACACTTTAATAATTTTAACTCTGATAAATTACCTTTTGTTTTATAGTTTCCCTGATGTGTATCCAATACGCACACACTTGGCTGCATAGGGCAGATGGGGCTGAAGACTTTGTCTCCATCCCTCCACTTTGCGATCTATACTACCATATGGGTGGGGGTTGATTGTATTCCAGGTATGGCATCCTGCAGCGAGCCAGTATGGAAGGCTGGTTAGCCAACGACGGGTAAGATCCCACCTTGACACCCGGGACGACCTAAGGCAGGCACAGTCACGATTACTTGGCAGAGTCGCTGTGGGCACTGGCTCACTTGATCATGAAGTGACGAGCTGCAACAATCATGGGAAGTGCCGGGTGGGGTGTAGGGTGGAGGAGAAACAGGAGTCAGATATGTCAGCTCTGGCAGCAGAGGTGGTCTTGGAACGGGGCATGTCGCGTTTTATTTTATTTTTACCTTTGTGGTATAGAAGGCCACTAACGCATGTACGTTTTTTTCGGTTTAGTGCATGACTTTGGAACAGCGTGGTTTCAGGCTGCTGATGGTAAACCCACCCATATTGGGCTTTGGTTTTTGACACACTGGTTCGATTTCCCTTCCCAAAAGATTGGCTTTAATTTGCTGATGGTTAAGGTTAGACGTTTCGACGTTGGTTGCACCAACGGCGTTCTTAGATTTGCTTATCATTTAATGTGCATGGTTTTGACCATTGCCCAAGGGGGGAGGTATTGAGAAAAAATAAATAAATAAATAAATAATAATAAAAATAATAATAATAATAATTAGAAAACAAGGTTTTTCTTCACCATACTTGCAAACAATGATTGACATCCAGCTAAATGAGTGTGAAATACAGTGTTCAACAGATGGGTAGAAGCAGTCCCATCAAAAGACCAAAGTGCGACTACAGTAATCAAGTTTCGGACTAGAGAAGTCATGACAAGGTTTGGAATTCCGTCAGAAATAAGCTCAGACAAAACGTTTATTCAGAGAACACTCAAACAAGTGATTCAACATTTGCATGTCAAATAAAGACTAGATTACGCCCCAATCCTCAACCACAAGGTATGGTGGAAAGAGTGAATGGGACGCTCAAGACAAAAAATTAACAACATTTGTGCAAGCACTAAATTGAATTGAGGCACTACCACTGACACTAATGAGTTATCGCATGACAACTAACAGAACGACACATCTAACCCCGCATGAAATGCTTAAGGGTCGACCCATGCCTTCACTTAACATTCGAGGCTCCCAAAAGGGACTTCCATTAGAGTAATTAGAAATAGAATTAAGGAAAAATATGTTTGAACATCTAACTGTTGTACATAAGTTTGTAATTCCAGCAAGAGAAACACAAAGTTCCAGGGCCAGAGGAGGAGCCAGATGCAGACACGCCCGGAGCCGACCAACTACCCAAGGATGATGCAATCAGATTTCGGATGGATGGAGAGCCCAATGAGCGATGGGCGCTACAGGTGCAGCAGGTGCCATCCAAGCTTACCTGGGGATCGAGTATACACCGGAGAGTTTGGACGAGGGACCACCAGAGGGGCCCGACCTGATCCGGCTGGAGAACATGGTGGGCTGCCCCATTCCCGTCCCCGCCAACGGCACCACCCCCCTCCCACCTGATGCACCCACGTCGCCCGGACCAGGGATCTGCGTTCCGGCACCAGGGGCTGCGGCCCGTTCCCTTAAGGCTTGAGGGCGCCCCTGGCTGTATTCGCTTCTGTACGCTTCACTGTTTTTAGCCGCTCCCATATCTATGCCCGCGTCTACGCAACCGACGCCGGGAACGTAAATGTTGTTGTTTATATCGCTGTCCCACTAGATGGAGCTCGGGGATACACACGGGCGAGATTCCAGGGGCCTTGATTGCCCGTTTATCAGATGAGGTCCTGAGCGCAGTTGAATAAAAGGGTCTAATGCTGAGGTGGCGCCTTGCGACCACCTGCCCATGATGACGCTCAGGGCTATTCCGTGGTTTCAGTTGTTCCCGTGCCCCGGGCCTACCCTGGATACCCCATGCGTGTGCTTGCTTATTGTTACACGACCAGTTAACTCCTCCTCACATCCTTAGGGTGTGGTCATCTAGGGATGGGTTGAGGGGGATTGCCATTCGTTGTGTACCTCATATCTTTCTGATATTATTATTATTATTTAGGGACACGTTTCATGGTTACATTTCTTTCCTGTGATTGTTATTGTGTAGTGTTTGTGTGGTTGTTGCATTTTGTTTATATCGTTATTGTTTACTGTTAGTTTTGTTGTTGCATTTTGTTGTTGTTGTTATGGTTTGGTGTTGGTTTTGTTGTGTATCATCTGCTGCCAGTATTGTTGGTATTGTCTGCTCGCGATGTAAGGCCGGGGTGGATGCCACCCCCTAGGTGGGGTGTGTATGGCATACCCATGTCTGAAGCAGGGGTAGCGTTTCTCCCACGTGGTTCCCCATACACCCGGTCCAGCGAGTTGTTTTAGTCCCATGCTCATGGTTGTTTGTTTTTATGATCATTTTGCCTTCTTTCTGTTATTTCTAATGGTGTTATAATGGTAGTCCCGCGCTGGAGTCCTATCCCTCGTACCCCTAATGAGTAAAAGTCGTCTTGCGACGACTTGAGGGGGATATGTTGGGCAAAATAACCTGCTGAGCACATCACATGTACATTATAAATATAGCTAACTCCTACCCCAGCCTGATGAGCACATCACATGGCAGTCACATTACAATATAGTCAACTTTTAACACATAACACAAACATGATAATATAGTCAGGTCAAGGCCAGAGCCAAGGCCCCATTTCCCAAGCAGGCAAATGGTAGACACTAACGGGAGAGCCACATTAATTCATCACACAAGAGATACTTCGAGCACACAAGAGATACTTCGAGAACAAAGGAGACACTGAGGAGCTCTTCCCCGTTAGTAGGAACACAAGAAGATACACTTGCATACACCAGGGCCTGGGAGCCAAGGTCAAGCAAAAACACACAGAACCACACACACCTCAAACGCACACACCTCATCGAGAGGAGGATACAGCATAAAACTGTATCACACAGAGACTCTTCATCTTCTTCTGAAGCAGACCTTCCACGGAGGCGAAGCTCCGGACGAACCATCAGCGCTGATTAGGGACTTAGACATATTCGATTTCTCACGCTTTATGACTCTGTATAACCGTTGCCACTTTACTTAATAAATCCAAGGTCCTCGTGCCGACAGACTTTATTACCTCTCCGTCTCATTTCATCTGGTCCAGTAACTAGACAGACCGTTTTTCCCAACATTAATCAATCTCCAAAACACACTGGCGAGCTGCAGCAAGTTGCTGTGATAAAACATGGGTATGGGTCGGGTCTGCTCACGGTGTGAAGGAACGCGCCCGGGTGACCGGCAACAAGGCCTGTCGTGACCTTTTCCTGCTCTGAGGTTAAAGACGTGCTTTAAACAAGCAACCCAAAAGAAACAATGGTATGGTCCTTGAAGGGGTGTGTTGACAGCAGAGCTGAACAGGAAGCGGAGGGTTCAGCCTGCGGGGAACGCAGCCCGATAAGGAGAGAGGATGCGGTTTCTCTTCTTGTCTTCGTGCATGTGGATGAAATCGAAATAAAAGACGTGAAATATGATTCTTATTTTATTTCAGTTAAATAGTTTACAGTTTAATATTTTTTACATTTTTACACATGACAAATAGTGGTCATTGTGAGAGAAGTACATTCAAGTGCTGCCAAGCTGGGATTGATATTGCAATGGTTTATAGGCATTAGCAGGGCTGGTGTATTTCATTTGTTACAAAAATAAACACATAATGCAGGACGGAATTGCATGATTCTGAAGTGGTTATAATGCCCGTGACAACTGGTAGTGCAAACATTTGACAGCTTCCTAGTATCTCACTTCCCCTTCCAATAGGCTATAATGAGTTGTACTTCCTCTTGCAAAGTCTGGCACGACAACATGTGCACGAATAAACAGAGCAAAACAGCAGCCATGGTGACAGAGGCACACATTCATGGTCGTAAATGCAGTACTGTGGATGATGTACAAGAGAATAAAACCCTGAGAAAGGCCACAGTGGTCAAACTAAGGAGAATATGTGTACCTTTCACTAAATCATTTATTTTATTAATAATTAATGTAAATACCATATTTATATTAGATACTTATTTTGGTGTCTACCGATACATTCAACACGTAGTATATACATGTATTATACACGGGTTAATTATTAGCCGATTTCCTAGATATTTGATTTCTAGGAAAACATTATTTGTCAAACATTACAAGGAAAATAAATGATTACAGCATTCTGTTTCAATGAAAGACATAATGTCACGTCAATGTCATGAAGTCACAGAAAAACATTGGCGAACATATTGGCGAACAGCAAGGGCTTCTTTGGAAAAATTATTAAAGACGATTAAATTGCATTGACATCAGAACCCCACAATCCAAATGGGCATTTAATAAAAACGCTCTGTAAAATCGAACAAACTGCTTGTGTAAAGAATCATGGAAAAAGGGCTTTATAGCAGTGAATCTGAGGCTGTGTTGGTGGGGAGATGGACGGTGGGGAACCGCAGACACTACAGTTCACATTCTGAGGCACCTGAATGGTTCCTTCTGTGCGTGGAGACAGAAGCTCAAAACCAGGCCGTTTACCGCTAAGGTAAAACAATGCATGAGCGAAGACGCTATGAAAGTTGTGTAACATGAAGAATATATAATAACAATAATAATATAAGAATTATAAGAATAGGAATTACATAATTATATCATTATACTACTTATAATAATACAAATAATAAGGATAAATATAATTATTATTATATCATAATAATCTAAAAAGAATCTCCTAATATTAATAATCATACAAATAATGACAAAAATCACTATTATTATATCATAATAATATCATAACACAACTTATAAAATTGAAGAAAATAATAATGATAAAAATAATAATAATTATATCATAATTATATCATAAGAATCATATCATAAAATAAATATTAATAATACTACTACTTTAACTACCAGTACTACTACTTCTACAAATAAAATAATACTGATCATACTAATAAAGCTGTTTCTGTGTGTTCCTGGGTCCTAACCCAAACCCATCCAGTCGGGGGGTCAGGCACCCACCTCCTGCCGCCTGCCACAGGCCTGCACCAGCTCCTCTGTGTGCTCGAAGCCCGCCTGCATGAACTGGCCGGCCAGCCGGTCCATGTAGCACTCGCCCCGGGGCAGCAGGCCCTCCAGGAAGCCCAGGTGGCCCCCATGGGCCGTCACCAGGAGGGCGATGTTGGTCAGGTGCTGCACCGTCGCCATGGGGAGGCCTGGGAGGGGGGGGGGGGAGGGGGACGGACGGACGGACGACAGTCAGGGTCAGGCAGGTTTAGATAAATGACAACCATGGATGCAACTGATTTTTATTAATTTGTCAGATTTGTTGCAGCCGATAAAAGACCAATATAGTAAATTACTTGTTTACGATGCAGCCAATAAGCACTTACTCAAAGACATATCAAGATTAATGCAGAAAGGTTGTTAAGGAAGTGCCTGGAGTCGGCTTAGCTCAGGAGGTAGAGCAGTTGTCTTGTAACTGAAAGGTTGCTAGTTCGATCCCCAGCTCCTCCTAGCTGCGTGTCGATGTGTCCCTGAGCAAGATACTTAACTTTTACTGCTCCTGACGAGCTGGCTGTCGCCTTGCGTGGTTGACTCTGCCGTCAGGGTGTATTAACCGATGTAAGTCGCTTCGGATAAAAGCGTCTGTCAAATGCCCTAATTGTAATTGTAATTATGGAATGAGTAAGAGCTATGTCCATGGATGCCTACAGTCACTCCGTGGACATCAGGGGATCCGAAACAGAGACAATTGTGTGGGATTTCGTACTGGTGCCCAACTGATATATATCGGTCATACGATTTTATCGTCTAATATTCGCCTCGCACAGATTTATCGGTCTCTGCGTGTATGTTTACCGATATGCGGCGATATGAACATTTTATTTGAGCACATCCATGTTAAACACTCCCAACACTAATAGTTGTACACGTTTTTTTTTACTCATGGTTTAACGCAGGGGTTCTCAAAGTTTTGACAACTGAGGGCCAATTTAGGAACCCAAAATTTGACTGAGGGCCGCCAAAGGAAAAAAAAAATTGGCGGGAAACGCCGTCAGCATCCCAGTGGTCAAAAAAAACATTGCACCGTGGACCTCCGGGAGTGAGGTCAAGTGAGGTCCAAATCACGAAAATGAGGTTAACCCTTTCAAAGTAATGTACAGTTGGATTAAAACTAGGAAATGTAAAAGGATTTAATTGAAAACTAGAGAGAGTCGAATTTTCTCTTTATATTTATTTATATTTGTTTAAATTAATATTGATATAATAATAAAATAAAAATAAAATTATTATTATATTATTATTATTTTTTATTTTTTATAACTTACATAATTATGTATGTCGTTGCGGGCTGCCAGGAATGATTCCGCGGGCCGCCATTGGCCCGCGGGCCGCACTTTGAGAACCAATGGTTTAACGCAATGTTGCCTGAATCATCCCCCCCTTCCCTGTGTGTCGTAGACCCCGCTCCACTCACTGCTCCCGGGACACAGGGGGTCATCAGCAGCGTTGAGGCAGAGGACGGGTGTGGCGGTCCTGGGGAGTTTGATGTCTGGGTTGGCCTCGCTGTAGTAGTCGGCGCACGACTTGTAGCCGTTCACCACAGAGGTGAAGCGCTCGTCGAACTCACGGATGGTACGCGCCTGGACGGCGCCAGAGAGATTAGAGAGGAAGAGTCATCAAGATGGGATGCGTTATGAACGTAAAAGGGAGTTACGTTGGCATTTACATAGAGGGCGTTTAGCAGACGCTTTTATCCAAAGCGACTTACAATAAGTACGTTTGTTAGAAGAAAGAGAAACAACAATATATCGCTGACGCTAAAGTACGGATGTTCATAGAAACAAGTGCCAAGCACTAACAATCGCTTGGTTAACCCATTCCACCTATACAACCTATATACAACAAATGCTGCACGATGTTTAATACTATTTAATACTACAAGTGCCAGTAAGAGTTTAATCGTGAAAAAATGAGCTTATTATTAGGAAAGCATGCACTCTGGGAATGCTAGGACGTGGAAAAGGCCATACCTTCATCACATGGTCTATGTCAACCACTTTGTCCAAGACCTTACGGTTCCTTTGAAAAACAAAGCATGACATCAGAGTCCTGAGTAAGACGTGGGACGGATTCTTTGAAGGGATGGCTGGGGAGAGGGGCGGCTCGTCTTAGGGTTAGGGTTAGGGTTTGGGTTAGGGTTTGGGTTAGGGTTTGGGTTTGGGTTAGGGTTTGGATCAGGTATGGCTGGGGAACAGGGCGGCTGGTCTGACCTGCTGATGGCGTTGCAGAGGTTGGCGGCCAGATGGCGGTTAAAGAGCAGCCAGTTGATTGGCCGCTCCACCGACTCGGCTGACTTCTGGGTGTTCCAGCAGACAGACAGGGTGAGGGCCGCCACCAGGCCGGACCGGGGGCCCTTATCGGCCAGGTAGTTCAGCACCAGCATGCTTCAGAGACACAATAGGGTGAGAAAATATTGTATAAAAGATATTAAACAAAGGTTTAGTTTCCATCCAATTTATCTGTTTTTGTGAATTGCTCAGTTAGAACCTGATTGGTCAATCTGTTAATTGATCGGGTTAGGGTTAGTTGATCGGTCGGTTATAAGCGGTTATTCCCAGACAAACACAAGAAAATTCCTAAATAAACAAATTGGGAACGTTGTATACCTACATACACTTCAACGTGCACATACACTCAAAAGGACAACGAGAAGACAACACCGCTGCTTACCAGGGAAATCACCATGGACAGTAGAACAAAGAAATAACAACACGACAGACACACTCCTAGCAACTATTCTCCAGAGTACCAACCCAGCCAAGCATTCCCAGATCTTAGGAATGAGAGGCGCCAGGAATTCCAAGGGGGGCAGATTTCAAAACTGGGGCTTTGAGGTAATTTCATCTGGAATAATTGACGGTGGATTTATTTATCCTGAAGTCACAAGGTTAAAAAAAGAGTCAAAACCAAATCTAAAGGGGACACTTACCCGCCCATAGAGACCCCAACGCCCAACAAGGGGGCATGGGGGAGTAGAGCTTTAACGTGGAGGATCACATGATCCAGGTCTGCAGTATTGGCAACACAGAAGGTGTAGGGTGTCTGGGGAAGAGGAGCATGAGGTCAGGGGGATCGGTTTTATTGTTGAAGGGTGGAATTACTATAACCACCCGCTGGCTGCCTTCACACTGAAATGGATGGTTGTTGGAGAAAACACTGCTGACATTCATTAGCTTCGCATCATGACAATTTAGTGTTTTTAGGGCTTTTTAGAAGTGCCTTCAATGCAGTCCCTTACAACAGTGAATCAATGTATTGATGTATTGATGCACTGATGGATTGCTTGGATACACGATTCCTTTTGTACCATCGTCGTTCCGTCTACAAACCATGCCCACTTCCAATGCATTATAGGGTATTCCCGTTTCAATTTGAAGTGGAGGGATTTTTGACTGCAACGAAATCGTTACTGCAGATGGTTGAAGGGTTTTAAAATAGACATAAGTAAGAGTAATGTGACATGGACAGTGACTTTTTAGGCGGGAGGGCCATGTTGTCCTCTGTCCTTAAACCCTTTCAAAGCGAAGGGGACATTTAAAACCACTTAGACTGATCCGGAGATGTACTCGAGTTGAAACGATGAGTTTGTTAGTTGTTGTCGTCGCTAGCATCGGCATGTTGTCAACGATTCAGGCTGACCCTCCCGACAAGCATGGAGGTGATTCTTAATTATTCATGATCACGGGAAGAGTTACAAGATACCGAAGATGTACTTGAACACTTATCACTTCACCACACTTTATTACTTGTACATTACTTGTTTAATTTCTCTACTAATTATTCCCAGATTTTTTTTAATCTATTATTGTGGTGCTGCTACTATTTTCATTTTTACTTATTTTTTCTTTTACATCTTGTACGGTTGCTGCTTTGTGACTGTTCAGCTACCAAGCCTAAGAATTGTTCTATTGTGTAATGGTACGATAAGATGTACGAAGAGAAACTCTGAATCTCTGAAGGGAGGAGTACTGTACACTATGTATTGTTTGTCCATAAATGCACTGTAAGGCTTTGATGTAGATTTACATTGAAATTCTGACAGTAATCTACTGTATATTATACAGTAAGATTACTTTAAATAATCAGTACCTTACTGGCAAAACTGCTGCCAGTACTTAACAGTACTTAAGTTGTACAGTGTGGGCGCAATGGATGAAGATACGTTGTTTGTCAGACGATGGACTAAGCTACTGGTTTGTTTGGTAAACATAACCATTTCCTGAGGCTACACGAGCTGGAACATATTTCATCTCTAGTTAGGAAACTGGTTTGAGGGATGACACTGGGTCATGGGTTCGAACCATTTAGGCACATTTTGTTGTTTGTTGTTTGGCCTCACACGGAACACACTGCATATTTACTAACGGCGGTTGAAGCTCTACATGAACACTGGACTCACCAGAAGCTCCTCACCATCGAAGCCTCGGTTGGTGAAGACCACACACCTAGAGAGAGGGACGTGTGGGAGTATAACTTCAATCTCGGGCCTGAACACAGGCGCCAGAAAACCAAATTACATAACATCTCGTCCCTGGGTCGTCTGTCTGTCCCTCGGTCCATCTGTCTCCTGGTCTCTGCCATGCCCGCAGGACTGGGTCGGTATCAAAAAATAATACATGAGAATAAATAATAATTATTCATTAAATTATATCATATATATTTTAAATAGAAAATTGTATTAAAGTGCTTTTTATTGCATAAAAAAGTCTGCCTCCCGTTCTACTAGTTTTCGATAACATGCCGGTCGTGGCCTCGACAATAGTGACATACGATACAAAGGTCAATACAGCGTCTATGAATATATGTCAAAGGTCTCTTCATCAGCGTGTGGAGCTGAGTCGGTCCCCAGGTGATATGGTTCACCTGGGCCACCTTTTTAAGTCCTGCGTCATCACTCTCCCTCTCTACCCTCCACCAGCAGTAAGGCTGCCACCACTAAATGGTGGGATCAGCTTTGCATCCTTGTATAAACCCTTTGGTTTACACAGGTTTGCTTTCTGTTGCTGCATGCTATCCTCTGAATGTCATCTGAATGGTGCCCGTAGGACCACAACGTGGTTGCTCACTGTGCAATTATTTAGCCACCATACACATTGACTGAATGAAGTTTGGGCGAGGGGGATCGGTCGCCCCTGACCTGTATCCACGTCGAGTGGCCTGGCTGACCACGTGGTACACGTAGAGCTGCTGGCTGTTCCCAGTCAGCCCGGGCAGGATGAGGACGGTAGGGCGCGTGGCGGACGAAGGGTAGGCCTCGCTGGACACGTTGTCCACCCAGTCCAGGGAGATTCGACCGCCATCAGCCGTCCTTAGCGCCTCACTGTGTATAGGTCAGCAACAATGCTGTTTAATCCCACACATAACACCTTCAAATCCTCTTCAAGAAGATTTGACAGTGAACCCCAGATCTGAAGGATGTATTGCCAGGCTCAGCCAGATCGAGAAACATAGGATATAATAGATAATATAGGGTCTCAGTCAGAAGAGGGGTCCTACTTGCGGTAGGTGACACGGGGTTTGGACTTGATGAGCAGCGGGAGCAGCGTCTGGAGCCGTCCACCCCAGCACCAGGGCGTGGGACAGAAGCGGTGAACCACTGCGGGGCAATGCTTGTGGAGGAAACCCCGGAACGCATCACTACACACCAGCACCGGTGCCTGAATCACAACACACCGCATATCATTTCAAATAGGATATCTGGACGGATGGATCAATAGATCAACTGCACAAATTAACGTGAAGTGGGTCGTACCCGATTACCGGCTAACACAGACAGTAATCCGCTAGAAAAATGGTGTGACCGCTCTCCCCAGCCTCCAACTAACCTGGCATTTGCGAGCCCATAGGTAGTACATTAGGACGGCGCTGCAGAGGGCTAGGGTGACAGGCCTGGGGAGGTACCTGCATATCCCCGTTACTTCCAAATGGGATGATAGAAGCATGACAAGGGCGATGCTGCCGAGGAGTACCGAGAAACGCTCCTAACAGTGTCTTCGTCAGACAGCAATGAACGGCACGAGTGGTTCCAGTTGGCATTTAACCAGACGCAGAGTCAAACCGACTATCACGAAAAACCGTGATAACGCATACTCTCACTTCATAAGAGTAATATCATATTTTTGTTATGAGAAAATGTCTTTGCGATCGCGTCTCCCTCCCGGCACGGCTCTCCTCCTCGGCGAGCGGACTGGGTAGTACTTGTCTCAGAGCACCGGGGTGTTGCTGAAGGTGATCCTGTCAGCTGCTCCTTGCCTACCTGTCAGACGGGTTCTCCTGACAGGACGTGAGGAGGGACCGAGGACCTCTTGACTCGCCACGGACAGGTGTGGAAGTAAGAAGATACGAGCGGAAGAGCGCGTCTGCAGTAAGGCAGGAGTCACGGGGGCTGCGGGGGCTTTAGACTCCGGAGATGATCCGGACTTCTTTCCGTCTACCCCGGAGCCAGGGCTTTCTGTGAGCTGTTTAAGCTGTTTTTGATTAAGAACATGGCAGGGATCAGATCAACCACCCGGGAGAAAATGTGATGCTTTAAGGAACTAAATGGACCAAGCATTATCCAAAACATATAACGGAAACGGAAATCTATCGAGTCTCTCCCCGACTCTCCAGCATCCAAATAATATCAATAAACAAATAGGCTAAATAATAAATAAGCAATTCAATGACCATTATCAAAGCTAATAATAGGCTTTGTTCACTGTATAATTGGTAAAACGGTTTAGTGAGGTTTCGGGCAAAATACGGTGTCCCTTTTGAGTTTGAATGAGTTTGTGTGATTGCTTGTGTGTTTAATCTAAAGAAAATAAAAGTTGAATAAAGAATTGATTGAACTGTATTCTAAACTATCCATTTATGTTTAGTTTTAAACCCTGGTAAACCTCAACAGTCAGTTACTGTGGTTCGTTTGTTCGTCTGCAGGTGGAGCCACAGCTCAGTTAGCAGAGGCTGCATTGCAGTCGACGCGTATTTATACGTTGTTATTTTATTTAAACAAAAATAAATAAATACAATAAGATCATCTTATAAGATGATCATCTTATAAGATGATCTTATTGTAGGCTATTTATTTTGTAGGAATTCGCTATCAAATATATGTTGCGGTGGGTATATTAATAATGGGACTTGAATAACATTCACAACGAATATTAATAGTTTCATTAGTCAGTTTAATCAGTAGGCCTATATTAATATGTGACTGCACACAAATGTGTCCACAGACATGGTGACTAATATATGATAGTAAGCATTGTTGGCCCTTAACACTAACATTCAGAAACAACACTGCCTCAAAAGGCTATTGGCTTAAGCAACACAAGTAGAGGCATATACTATTCCCTGAACTTTTAAACGTTGCAAACTTGCAAAAACATAATTCTATATTTATGTGGCATTCAGTCCAATGCTTAAAATATATCTGTGGCATTCAGTAGGCCAATGATGTGGTAAAGTGTGTTAAGTATGACCAAGTGTTTCTTTCTGTTCAATAGATAGCACTTTATCAATCCCCTGTAGGAGAAATGTGTTAATGTTTGTCCCTATAAATTAAAACAATAATGGTAAAAAAATAAAAATACAAAACATGACGGTAACTCTAAAGTCAAACCGTCCAATCTGAAGGCTCTACTTAACCACTCCCCCTACTCACTTCCACCAATGCAAAGCGAACAGAACTGAGTAGGGGAGGGCGTAGCCTAACTTCTTTGTGAACGATCGACCCAACCCAACGCAAATTAATATGAACATGTATGGGCTTTAATAAAATCCCGGACGATTTTGAAATTCCGCCCGGACATTTTTTTGTTAAAAGTGTCTCAAAAAGAGGGCATGTCTGGGCAATAGTGGACGCCTGGTCACCCAACGTACGGGGAACCAATTTGATTCCTACCTGTTCCACTGTTAAATAGCGGCGCAAGTTGGTGGACGCTATCCTGGTAATTTCTCTGCATGAGGAACACGAAGTGTGGCGTGTGAATGAGTTGAATTGCGTGTGTCTCACGCCGAATGTGTGAGACTTGAGAGCCTTGCAAATAGTTTGGGTAGTCCAACCGCCATTTGGCCGGGGCTGCACGCTGTTTATGCCGAGTCACCACTGTCCTCAATCGAACCGCCAATCTAGGCTTGTCCGGGTGATGCCAACACTATTGAGTTTTGGTATAAAAATACACATACTGTACCCCTGAAGTCTCCATAAAGACGTTATAATACAGTATCAAAATATGCTGCCAATATTCTTACAATGTAGCCTACATGGAGGGAGTAGTAGTGTAAAATAACATGTTTCTTTAGGGGGAGCATCGTTTGATAGAGGCAGTTGATCAACGGATTAAATACGCTACCAAACACATAAGGTAGCACTTGTAGAAATGGTAGCATGATTCGATACACTCTGATACTGTAGGCCTATAATTAAGTAATTATTGGAGATTTCAGGGGTACAGTAGACCTACAGTATGTGTCTTTACACCAATACTACACCGCCGCAGCAACCATGAGGAAGCAAAATCGGCACAGCCCTGCCGTCATATCTGAGGCAAGTAAACAATCAAGATTTTAAAGAAAATGGACGTCTAGAGGGGATTTAGTTAGCCTACTGCAGAGGTTTAGGCTAACTTTTTCTCTTTAGAAAAGTGTTTCAGGTCATTTCTTGTCCAATTTAACTAGAGCCTACATAGTAAACACATACAAGAAATAAAATGTCAACCTCAACAGAAAAGATTAGGTACCGCTGTTTTGCCAAGGCTGCACTGTAACGTCTATTCACGGATGCAAACCCACTACTGAGCGGCACGGGGGCTTTGACCTGCTCCGTTCCCGACCTGGGCCCGTACACCCCTCCTTAGACGACCTGGTGGTCCAAGGCTCCCCCAGAACCACCATATCGATACCGAACTTAAAATGGACACCCGTTCAACATAGTCCGGTACAGTGCAGAGCTCCTCAGCTCAATCGAACCGCCAACCTCAGCCTCCCAGTGACTTGGATTAGAAGCACTCGCCACCGTGCCCGGCAGAGTTGTTCTGGAAGGAATTGAGTGACATCGCCGACACAGCCCTGCCGTCATATCTGAGGCAAGTAAACAATCAAGATTTTAAAGAAAATGGACGTCTAGAGGGGATTTAGTTAGCCTACTGCAGAGGTTTAGGCTAACTTTTTCTCTTTAGAAAAGTGTTTCAGGTCATTTCTTGTCCAATTTAACTAGAGCCTACATAGTAAACACATACAAGAAATAAAATGTCAACCTCAACAGAAAAGATTAGGTACCGCTATTTTGCCAAGGCTGCACTGTAACGTCTATTCACGGATGCAAACCCACTACTGAGCGGCACGGGGGCTTTGACCTGCTCCGTTCCCGACCTGGGCCCGTACACCCCTCCTTAGACGACCTGGTGGTCCAAGGCTCCCCCAGAACCACCATATCGATACCGAACTTAGCATGGACACCCGTTCAACATAGTCCGGTACAGTGCAGAGCTCCTCAGCTCAATCGAACCACCAACCTCAGCCTCCCAGTGACATGGATTAGAGGCACGCGCCACCGTGCCCGGCGGAGTTGTTCTGGAAGGAATTGAGTGACATCGCCGACACAGCCCTGCCGTCATATCTGAGGCAAGTAAACAATCAAGATTTTAAAGAAAATGGACATCTAGAGGGGATTTAGTTAGCCTACTGTAGAGGTTTAGGCTAACTTTTTCTCTTTAGAAAAGTGTTTCAGGTCATTTCTTGTCCAATTTAACTAGAGCCTACATAGTAAACACATACAAGAAATAAAATGTCAACCTCAACAGAAAAGATTAGGTACCGCTGTTTTGCCAAGGCTGCACTGTAACGTCTATTCACGGATGCAAACCCACTACTGAGCGGCACGGGGGCTTTGACCTGCTCCGTTCCCGACCTGGGCCCGTACACCCCTCCTTAGACGACCTGGTGGTCCAAGGCTCCCCCAGAACCACCATATCGATACCGAACTTAGCATGGACACCCGTTCAACATAGTCCGGTACAGTGCAGAGCTCCTCAGCTCAATCGAACCGCCAACCTCAGCCTCCCAGTGACTTGGATTAGAAGCACTCGCCACCGTGCCCGGCGGAGTTGTTCTGGAAGGAATTGAGTGACATCGCCGACACAGCCCTGCCGTCATATCTGAGGCAAGTAAACAATCAAGATTTTAAAGAAAATGGACGTCTAGAGGGGATTTAGTTAGCCTACTGCAGAGGTTTAGGCTAACTTTTTCTCTTTAGAAAAGTGTTTCAGGTCATTTCTTGTCCAATTTAACTAGAGCCTACATAGTAAACACATACAAGAAATAAAATGTCAACCTCAACAGAAAAGATTAGGTACCGCTGTTTTGCCAAGGCTGCACTGTAACGTCTATTCACGGATGCAAACCCACTACTGAGCGGCACGGGGGCTTTGACCTGCTCCGTTCCCGACCTGGGCCCGTACACCCCTCCTTAGACGACCTGGTGGTCCAAGGCTCCCCCAGAACCACCATATCGATACCGAACTTAGCATGGACACCCGTTCAACATAGTCCGGTACAGTGCAGAGCTCCTCAGCTCAATCGAACCGCCAACCTCAGCCTCCCAGTGACTTGGATTAGAAGCACTCGCCACCGTGCCCGGCGGAGTTGTTCTGGAAGGAATTGAGTGACATCGCCGACACAGCCCTGCCGTCATATCTGAGGCAAGTAAACAATCAAGATTTTAAAGAAAATGGACGTCTAGAGGGGATTTAGTTAGCCTACTGCAGAGGTTTAGGCTAACTTTTTCTCTTTAGAAAAGTGTTTCAGGTCATTTCTTGTCCAATTTAACTAGAGCCTACATAGTAAACACATACAAGAAATAAAATGTCAACCTCAACAGAAAAGATTAGGTACCGCTGTTTTGCCAAGGCTGCACTGTAACGTCTATTCACGGATGCAAACCCACTACTGAGCGGCACGGGGGCTTTGACCTGCTCCGTTCCCGACCTGGGCCCGTACACCCCTCCTTAGACGACCTGGTGGTCCAAGGCTCCCCCAGAACCACCATATCGATACCGAACTTAGCATGGACACCCGTTCAACATAGTCCGGTACAGTGCAGAGCTCCTCAGCTCAATCGAACCGCCAACCTCAGCCTCCCAGTGACTTGGATTAGAAGCACTCGCCACCGTGCCCGGCAGAGTTGTTCTGGAAGGAATTGAGTGACATCGCCGACACAGCCCTGCCGTCATATCTGAGGCAAGTAAACAATCAAGATTTTAAAGAAAATGGACGTCTAGAGGGGATTTAGTTAGCCTACTGCAGAGGTTTAGGCTAACTTTTTCTCTTTAGAAAAGTGTTTCAGGTCATTTCTTGTCCAATTTAACTAGAGCCTACATAGTAAACACATACAAGAAATAAAATGTCAACCTCAACAGAAAAGATTAGGTACCGCTGTTTTGCCAAGGCTGCACTGTAACGTCTATTCACGGATGCAAACCCACTACTGAGCGGCACGGGGGCTTTGACCTGCTCCGTTCCCGACCTGGGCCCGTACACCCCTCCTTAGACGACCTGGTGATCCAAGGCTCCCCCAGAACCACCATATCGATACCGAACTTAGCATGGACACCCGTTCAACATAGTCCGGTACAGTGCAGAGCTCCTCAGCTCAATCGAACCGCCAACCTCAGCCTCCCAGTGACATGGATTAGAGGCACGCGCCACCGTGCCCGGCAGAGTTGTTCTGGAAGGAATTGAGTGACATCGCCGACACAGCCCTGCCGTCATATCTGAGGCAAGTAAACAATCAAGATTTTAAAGAAAATGGACATCTAGAGGGGATTTAGTTAGCCTACTGTAGAGGTTTAGGCTAACTTTTTCTCTTTAGAAAAGTGTTTCAGGTCATTTCTTGTCCAATTTAACTAGAGCCTACATAGTAAACACATACAAGAAATAAAATGTCAACCTCAACAGAAAAGATTAGGTACCGCTGTTTTGCCAAGGCTGCACTGTAACGTCTATTCACGGATGCAAACCCACTACTGAGCGGCACGGGGGCTTTGACCTGCTCCGTTCCCGACCTGGGCCCGTACACCCCTCCTTAGACGACCTGGTGGTCCAAGGCTCCCCCAGAACCACCATATCGATACCGAACTTAGCATGGACACCCGTTCAACATAGTCCGGTACAGTGCAGAGCTCCTCAGCTCAATCGAACCGCCAACCTCAGCCTCCCAGTGACTTGGATTAGAAGCACTCGCCACCGTGCCCGGCGGAGTTGTTCTGGAAGGAATTGAGTGACATCGCCGACACAGCCCTGCCGTCATATCTGAGGCAAGTAAACAATCAAGATTTTAAAGAAAATGGACGTCTAGAGGGGATTTAGTTAGCCTACTGCAGAGGTTTAGGCTAACTTTTTCTCTTTAGAAAAGTGTTTCAGGTCATTTCTTGTCCAATTTAACTAGAGCCTACATAGTAAACACATACAAGAAATAAAATGTCAACCTCAACAGAAAAGATTAGGTACCGCTGTTTTGCCAAGGCTGCACTGTAACGTCTATTCACGGATGCAAACCCACTACTGAGCGGCACGGGGGCTTTGACCTGCTCCGTTCCCGACCTGGGCCCGTACACCCCTCCTTAGACGACCTGGTGGTCCAAGGCTCCCCCAGAACCACCATATCGATACCGAACTTAGCATGGACACCCGTTCAACATAGTCCGGTACAGTGCAGAGCTCCTCAGCTCAATCGAACCGCCAACCTCAGCCTCCCAGTGACTTGGATTAGAAGCACTCGCCACCGTGCCCGGCAGAGTTGTTCTGGAAGGAATTGAGTGACATCGCCGACACAGCCCTGCCGTCATATCTGAGGCAAGTAAACAATCAAGATTTTAAAGAAAATGGACGTCTAGAGGGGATTTAGTTAGCCTACTGCAGAGGTTTAGGCTAACTTTTTCTCTTTAGAAAAGTGTTTCAGGTCATTTCTTGTCCAATTTAACTAGAGCCTACATAGTAAACACATACAAGAAATAAAATGTCAACCTCAACAGAAAAGATTAGGTACCGCTGTTTTGCCAAGGCTGCACTGTAACGTCTATTCACGGATGCAAACCCACTACTGAGCGGCACGGGGGCTTTGACCTGCTCCGTTCCCGACCTGGGCCCGTACACCCCTCCTTAGACGACCTGGTGATCCAAGGCTCCCCCAGAACCACCATATCGATACCGAACTTAGCATGGACACCCGTTCAACATAGTCCGGTACAGTGCAGAGCTCCTCAGCTCAATCGAACCGCCAACCTCAGCCTCCCAGTGACATGGATTAGAGGCACTCGCCACCGTGCCCGGCAGGAGTTGTTCTGGAAGGAATTGAGTGACATCGCCGACACAGCCCTGCCGTCATATCTGAGGCAAGTAAACAATCAAGATTTTAAAGAAAATGGACATCTAGAGGGGATTTAGTTAGCCTACTGTAGAGGTTTAGGCTAACTTTTTCTCTTTAGAAAAGTGTTTCAGGTCATTTCTTGTCCAATTTAACTAGAGCCTACATAGTAAACACATACAAGAAATAAAATGTCAACCTCAACAGAAAAGATTAGGTACCGCTGTTTTGCCAAGGCTGCACTGTAACGTCTATTCACGGATGCAAACCCACTACTGAGCGGCACGGGGGCTTTGACCTGCTCCGTTCCCGACCTGGGCCCGTACACCCCTCCTTAGACGACCTGGTGGTCCAAGGCTCCCCCAGAACCACCATATCGATACCGAACTTAGCATGGACACCCGTTCAACATAGTCCGGTACAGTGCAGAGCTCCTCAGCTCAATCGAACCGCCAACCTCAGCCTCCCAGTGACATGGATTAGAGGCACGCGCCACCGTGCCCGGCGGAGTTGTTCTGGAAGGAATTGAGTGACATCGCCGACACAGCCCTGCCGTCATATCTGAGGCAAGTAAACAATCAAGATTTTAAAGAAAATGGACATCTAGAGGGGATTTAGTTAGCCTACTGTAGAGGTTTAGGCTAACTTTTTCTCTTTAGAAAAGTGTTTCAGGTCATTTCTTGTCCAATTTAACTAGAGCCTACATAGTAAACACATACAAGAAATAAAATGTCAACCTCAACAGAAAAGATTAGGTACCGCTGTTTTGCCAAGGCTGCACTGTAACGTCTATTCACGGATGCAAACCCACTACTGAGCGGCACGGGGGCTTTGACCTGCTCCGTTCCCGACCTGGGCCCGTACACCCCTCCTTAGACGACCTGGTGGTCCAAGGCTCCCCCAGAACCACCATATCGATACCGAACTTAGCATGGACACCCGTTCAACATAGTCCGGTACAGTGCAGAGCTCCTCAGCTCAATCGAACCGCCAACCTCAGCCTCCCAGTGACTTGGATTAGAAGCACTCGCCACCGTGCCCGGCGGAGTTGTTCTGGAAGGAATTGAGTGACATCGCCGACACAGCCCTGCCGTCATATCTGAGGCAAGTAAACAATCAAGATTTTAAAGAAAATGGACGTCTAGAGGGGATTTAGTTAGCCTACTGCAGAGGTTTAGGCTAACTTTTTCTCTTTAGAAAAGTGTTTCAGGTCATTTCTTGTCCAATTTAACTAGAGCCTACATAGTAAACACATACAAGAAATAAAATGTCAACCTCAACAGAAAAGATTAGGTACCGCTGTTTTGCCAAGGCTGCACTGTAACGTCTATTCACGGATGCAAACCCACTACTGAGCGGCACGGGGGCTTTGACCTGCTCCGTTCCCGACCTAGGCCCGTACACCCCTCCTTAGACGACCTGGTGATCCAAGGCTCCCCCAGAACCACCATATCGATACAGAACTTAGCATGGACACCCGTTCAACATAGTCCGGTACAGTGCAGAGCTCCTCAGCTCAATCGAACCGCCAACCTCAGCCTCCCAGTGACTTGGATTAGAAGCACTCGCCACCGTGCCCGGCAGAGTTGTTCTGGAAGGAATTGAGTGACATCGCCGACACAGCCCTGCCGTCATATCTGAGGCAAGTAAACAATCAAGATTTTAAAGAAAATGGACGTCTAGAGGGGATTTAGTTAGCCTACTGCAGAGGTTTAGGCTAACTTTTTCTCTTTAGAAAAGTGTTTCAGGTCATTTCTTGTCCAATTTAACTAGAGCCTACATAGTAAACACATACAAGAAATAAAATGTCAACCTCAACAGAAAAGATTAGGTACCGCTGTTTTGCCAAGGCTGCACTGCAACGTCTATTCACGGATGCAAACCCACTACTGAGCGGCACGGGGGCTTTGACCTGCTCCGTTCCCGACCTGGGCCCTTACACCCCTCCTTAGACGACCTGGTGATCCAAGGCTCCCCCAGAACCACCATATCGATACAGAACTTAGCATGGACACCCGTTCAACATAGTCCGGTACAGTGCAGAGCTCCTAAGCTCAATCGAACCGCCAACCTCAGCCTCCCAGTGACATGGATTAGAGGCACGCGCCACCGTGCCCGGCGGAATTGTTCTGGAAGGAATTGAGTGACATCGCCGACACAGCCCTGCCGTCATATCTGAGGCAAGTAAACAATCAAGATTTTAAAGAAAATGGACATCTAGAGGGGATTTAGTTAGCCTACTGTAGAGGTTTAGGCTAACTTTTTCTCTTTAGAAAAGTGTTTCAGGTCATTTCTTGTCCAATTTAACTAGAGCCTACATAGTAAACACATACAAGAAATAAAATGTCAACCTCAACAGAAAAGATTAGGTACCGCTGTTTTGCCGAGGCTGCACTGTAACGTCTATTGACGGATGCAAACCCACTACTGAGCGGCACGGGGGCTTTGACCTGCTCCGTTCCCGACCTGGGCCCGTACACCCCTCCTTAGACGACCTGGTGGTCCAAGGCTCCCCCAGAACCACCATATCGATACCGAACTTAGCATGGACACCCGTTCAACATAGTCCGGTACAGTGCAGAGCTCCTCAGCTCAATCGAACCGCCAACCTCAGCCTCCCAGTGACTTGGATTAGAAGCACTCGCCACCGTGCCCGGCGGAGTTGTTCTGGAAGGAATTGAGTGACATCGCCGACACAGCCCTGCCGTCATATCTGAGGCAAGTAAACAATCAAGATTTTAAAGAAAATGGACGTCTAGAGGGGATTTAGTTAGCCTACTGCAGAGGTTTAGGCTAACTTTTTCTCTTTAGAAAAGTGTTTCAGGTAATTTCTTGTCCAATTTAACTAGAGCCTACATAGTAAACACATACAAGAAATAAAATGTCAACCTCAACAGAAAAGATTAGGTACCGCTGTTTTGCCAAGGCTGCACTGTAACGTCTATTCACGGATGCAAACCCACTACTGAGCGGCACGGGGGCTTTGACCTGCTCCGTTCCCGACCTGGGCCCGTACACCCCTCCTTAGACGACCTGGTGATCCAAGGCTCCCCCAGAACCACCATATCGATACAGAACTTAGCATGGACACCCTTTCAACATAGTCCGGTACAGTGCAGAGCTCCTCAGCTCAATCGAACCGCCAACCTCAGCCTCCCAGTGACATGGATTAGAGGCACGCGCCATCGTGCCCGGCGGAGTTGTTCTGGAAGGAATTGAGTGACATCGCCGACACAGCCCTGCCGTCATATCTGAGGCAAGTAAACAATCAAGATTTTAAAGAAAATGGACATCTAGAGGGGATTTAGTTAGCCTACTGTAGAGGTTTAGGCTAACTTTTTCTCTTTAGAAAAGTGTTTCAGGTCATTTCTTGTCCAATTTAACTAGAGCCTACATAGTAAACACATACAAGAAATAAAATGTCAACCTCAACAGAAAAGATTAGGTACCGCTGTTTTGCCAAGGCTGCACTGTAACGTCTATTCACGGATGCAAACCCACTACTGAGCGGCACGGGGGCTTTGACCTGCTCCGTTCCCGACCTGGGCCCGTACACCCCTCCTTAGATGACCTGGTGGTCCAAGGCTCCCCCAGAACCACCATATCGATAGCGAACTGAGCATGGACACCCGTTCAACATAGTCCGGTACAGTGCAGAGCTCCTCAGCTCAATCGAACCGCCAACCTCAGCCTCCCAGTGACTTGGATTAGAAGCACTCGCCACCGTGCCCAGCGGAGTTGTTCTGGAAGGAATTGAGTGACATCGCCGACACAGCCCTGCCGTCATATCTGAGGCAAGTAAACAATCAAGATTTTAAAGAAAATGGACGTCTAGAGGGGATTTAGTTAGCCTACTGCAGAGGTTTAGGCTAACTTTTTCTCTTTAGAAAAGTGTTTCAGGTCATTTCTAGTCCAATTTAACTAGAGCCTACATAGTAAACACATACAAGAAATAAAATGTCAACCTCAACAGAAAAGATTAGGTACCGCTGTTTTGCCAAGGCTGCACTGTAACGTCTATTCACGGATGCAAACCCACTACTGAGCGGCACGGGGGCTTTGGCCTGCTCCGTTCCCGACCTGGGCCCCTACACCCCTCCTTAGACGACCTGGTGGTCCAAGGCTCCCCCAGAACCACCATATCGATACCGAACTTAACATGGACACCCGTTCAACATAGTCCGGTACAGTGCAGAGCTCCTCAGCTCAATCGAACCGCCAACCTCAGCCTCCCAGTGACTTGGATTAGAGGCACGCGCCACCGTGCCCGGCGGAGTTCTTCTGGAAGGAATTGAGTGACATCGCCGACACAGCCCTGCCGTCATATCTGAGGCAAGTAAACAATCAAGATTTTAAAGAAAATGGACGTCTAGAGGGGATTTAGTTAGCCTACTGCAGAGGTTTAGGCTAACTTTTTCTCTTTAGAAAAGTGTTTCAGGTCATTTCTTGTCCAATTGCCTACATAGTAAACACATACAAGAAATAAAATGCCAACCTCAACAGAAAAGATTAGGTACCGCTGTTTTGCCAAGGCTGCACTGTAACGTCTATTCACGGATGCAAACCCACTACTGAGCGGCACGGGGGCTTTGACCTGCTCCGTTCCCGACCTGGGCCCGTACACCCCTCCTTAGACGACCTGGTGGTCCGAGGCTCCCCCAGAACCACCATATCGATACCGAACTTAGCATGGACACCCGTTCAACATAGTCCGGTACAGTGCAGAGCTCCTCAGCTCAATCGAACCGCCAACCTCAGCCTCCCAGTGACTTGGATTAGAAGCACTCGCCACCGTGCCCGGCGGAGTTGTTCTGGAAGGAATTGAGTGACATCGCCGACACAGCCCTGCCGTCATATCTGAGGCAAGTAAACAATCAAGATTTTAAAGAAAATGGACATCTAGAGGGGATTTAGTTAGCCTACTGTAGAGGTTTAGGCTAACTTTTTCTCTTTAGAAAAGTGTTTCAGGTCATTTCTTGTCCAATTTAACTAGAGCCTACATAGTAAACACATACAAGAAATAAAATGTCAACCTCAACAGAAAAGATTAGGTACCGCTGTTTTGCCAAGGCTGCACTGTAACGTCTATTCACGGATGCAAACCCGCTACTGAGCGGCACGGGGGTTTTGACCTGCTCCGTTCCCGACCTGGGCCCATACGCCCCTCCTTAGACGACCTGGTGGTCCAAGGCTCCCCCAGAACCACCATATCGATACCGAACTTAGCATGGACACCCGTTCAACATAGTCCGATACAGTGCAGAGCTCCTCAGCTCAATCAAACCGCCAACCTCAGCCTCCCAGTGACTTAGATTAGAGGCACGCGCCACCGTGACCGGCGGAGTTCTACTGGAAGGAATTGAGTGACATCGCTGACAAAGCCCTGTCACAATATCTGAGGCAAGTAAACACAATGTAAATGGATTATGATCATTGCTCATTCATATCACTCAGAGAATAATGACAATCACCGCTTCAACAAATTTGAGATATGATCTTCCTATGAAATCTTCATCACAATTCCAAATACTTTGTTAATAACATGGAATTTTCTTTGAGGCTTCATCACGCACATACTTTTACCCACATCTCAGGTAGGTTGTACGCTTTCATTTAAATATATTTAGCTTGTATATCAATACATCAATGCCCGGATTCATGTCTTTAAGTACATTATCTTCTGTCCCGTGGCAGATATTTCACTTCCGCTGTAGCAGATTAAAATTCATTTACATATTTTCTCAGGACAACAGGCAATTTATTTTACTATTATTTTGTTTTAATAAAATTCATAATAAATCACCCACAATTTACTCAAGGTTCCCTATATTTTAAGTATATTCTGCCAATGCTATGATATTGATAAGCCATTTTAGAAGCTTTCCTCAATAGATTTATCCCGCTGTATGATTGACAGATCAGCCAACATGATGGTAGTCGATACTGCATGCAGTTAGTTTGATATAATGTAATGGTCAATAAAGTCACACAGGATGGTCCCATTGGATCCCTTTAAATCACAAACACAGAGTAAAAGACTGGAGATCATAGGCATGGTCAGTCAAAGCTGTTTAATAGGCGTCACATTGAGGAAAAGGCTCCCACTAAGATTTCCTCATGAAGTCGTTCACCTTAAGCACACCCACGCACACACACACACCCCCATCCAGTATTGACAATCGTCAATAATGGACACAGTGTCAACTGACGGTTCACCAGTTCAGCGTATGTTATGAGCTCCCACTGCCCCCATGCACGCATGGCGCTCTATCAGTCGGTCTAAGTGATTTCACATCGATGGTTCTTTCCGAATGGGACTGATGCGAACTGATGGGAGGGGCTATGTTTGCCTTAACCTGTGGTGTACCTGAGCTCTGAGTGATGGCTGAATAAGGGTGCGGAAGACCCGCCTACCTGCCTAGGTCATTAGCATCTGCAGCAACAGGCTTGCTAGTAGTCAGCGCTACCTGTTAAATAAGAGGATTTCATAGACTCTTCTTCTATATAAACATTTCGTTAAGGAAAAATACACCTGAATTCTCTTATATACAACAGAAGACAAAAAAAACATAACCTGCATATTCGTTATTCATTTTTAATATGTATATTTTCTGTGTTAGAAATATCGCTATTTTTTCTGAAATTTACTAGTTTAATAACCATTTCACCCATAAATCATAGAATTACAATATATACATAAATAATACAGAACCCATTTAATCATAAACAATATTAAAATATATGTTCAATAGATACAAATGTTTTTTAATCCTATATTTCAACAACCCTAACAGGAAGTCCTTAGACACTCAGTTGTAAAGCCATTCTCCTCAAACTATTAAGTGCAAACAATTTTTCTAAAAAATAAAGACAAAAACAGATTGCAGCATCCAGCGTCGAGAGCGGGGGGGGGGGGGGGGGGGGGTGGTACACGAGTCATGTGTGAAGTGCTTCTGAAGCCGTCTTTGATTTGAATTCGCTCACGTGTCGACGCACTTCATCCCAAATCGTAAATGAATGGAAAACCCAACAGTAAGACGGACACAACAAACAGTGCAAAATATAGTTAAGATAGGTGATCTGATTAGGTTTGAAAGCTTTTCTGTAGTTGAGGAACAACACAGGGATGAGAAGCCACCGCACTCTCCGAGGCCCGGGACTAAAGCGACCCCTTGCTGTCTTCCCTCATTATCTGCACAGTCCATGGCAGATTAGATGATATAGGTGCAACACACACACACGCACACGCCTTGGTCATCCTGACGTACAATGTAAGCTTGCACAGATGTCAAAGCTTACATGAAGATGTGCCTTGCCTGCTCCTAAACCAACAGGCACCTCAACAGGCCAAGTCTAGCCTATTTCCTAAATGATGCCTATTTGATAACACTCAACACACCGACACACTTCCCTCCCCTTACGATTTCCTAGACCACCTTTCATGCTCACTCCCAAATGCCCTTCTCTCTCTCGGCCAGTAAGCTGCAGGTTTCGACCAGTTTGGCCAATTATTTGCTATTGAATGTAAAGCAACCCGAGTGTCGGGGCGTCCTGGCGGCGGCGGGGACGGCGCTCGCGGTGTGTGCTAACGGAGCAGCGCTGCGGGGCCTGGCCCGGATCAACACCCTTAGTCGGGCTGTGGAGCTGTGGACCAGCAGCACCTGGGCTATACTACGGTCCCTCTGGGAGGGGTGGCCGTGTGGCTCTGGGATGAGAGCAATCCCTGTGGAAAGACAAGACAGGCAGAGACACTTTGATAACCAACCAGGCAGTGATTTTCTTTTTATACATTAAAAGGTGAGGGGTGTAGTTGGCACACAAGTGGGAGGGGGGTCATCATCCGGAAAGAGGCAAGTCTTCAACAGCCGTTCAAACCTGCGGATCGAGGAGTATCGTATTGAAGGAGTTGAGGAATGGAGAAGCGTTTAGTCGGGGTGTGGGTGGGTGGGTGGGGTGCCTGGATGACTCTAGGGGGGGGGGGGGGGGGGTCACATCACCGAGTCCACCACGGGCCTGTCACTCACCACTTTCCCGGGCCGGGCCCATGTGCAAACAAAACCTTCCTGGCACGCTGTGACCAGACAGTCCTCCAGGAATATCAACACGGTGAGTCTCTCGTGCGCGATCTTCTTGCACACCAGCGGCTCCAGCAGGGGCACCTCCTCCATGCGGGGGCACAGGGTGGTCCCCAGGGTCTTTGCCGCGTCGGCCTTGGCCGTCCGCGAGGAGCTGAGCTGGTTGAGCTTGTCGCTGCTCTTGCTGTTGATGTGCCCCATGCTGTGGTTCCTCTTGTGGTCCTTCTCGTGGCGGTCCTTGCGCGAGTCGTGCAACGACAGCGTGGCGAACTTGCTCACCCCCGTTGCGATGAAGGTGCTGTCTATGATGCTGCCGCCCTTGCTGGCGGGGGTGGTAGTGGTGGGCGTGGGCGTGGGCGTGGGGGTTGCCGTTGTGGTGCTGCTGTTGCTGCTCGGGTGGCTGTTGGGTGTAGTGCCCCCTTGGGGGTTGGAGTGTGGTAGGCTGTTAGACCGCGGCAGGGTGGCCGGAAGGGAATTAGTAGTGTTGCCACTGTTATTACCAGTGCTCCCCGTATTGCTGCCATTCGTCCCGCTCGAATTGCCGGCGGCGGCGGCGGCGGTGGTGGTAGCAGCGGTGACGGTGCCAGCCGCAGGGGAGCTGGTGGCACTCATGACATTCGTGTGAGTCCTGGTCCGAGATAGGGGAAGATGTGGGAAGAGAATGTCCTCTGTGAGGTCCCACAGACACATCTGTGTGTCCTGGCCCACCGAGCCGAAACGGTAGGTGACGCTCACCGGCCTGCCATCCGTCGAGTTCCTCTTGGAGAGCCGCGACTGGGCGCTGTTGGCCCGGTCCCGCCCCACCCCAAAGTTAGTCTGCTCGTGGTACTCCTCGTCGCTGCCACTGAACTCCGCCGGGAGGTCGCTGTCCTCCACGCTGGTGGTGCAGTGGTCGAACGCCACCACGCTCACCCACGACTTGTGCCCGTGGCCGCGCGCGATCACCCTGCAGTCCGAGAACGACCACACGGTCACCAGGTCGTCCTCCCCGCCGGCCACGATGTACTGTCCGTCGGGGCTCCAGCACACGCAGAGAAGCCCGCCGAAGTAGCTCTTCATGGTCCCGTGGAGCTCGGCGGCGTCGAAGCCGAACACGCGCAGGAAGCCGTCCTGGCTGGCGCACGCCAGGAACTTCCCGTCGGGCGAGAAGGCGAACTCGTTGAGGGCGCCCTCGCCCACCGTCCAGCGAAGCAGGGGGTTGCGGGCCGACTTGCTCTTGCAGGTGTGCACGGCGTAGTTCTCCCCTTGCTTGAGCAGCTGGTAGTTGGGCGGCGTGGTGCCGCAGGTGTTCTCCACGTTGTAGAGGTACATGCTCCCACTGGAGTGGGCCACCAGGAACAGGCTCTCGGAGCCGGGGACCCACCGCACGCAGGTGACCCGCGACTTGTCGATCAGCCTCTGGGTGGGACGCAGAAGGAGGAGGACGTACACGGGGATGGGTTACTAATGAGGAGGTGACACGATTTAGAAGATTCCCCCCACACACTAAACATGAATATCAAGCATTCAGAAGCCACAGTGAATTGGATGCGACAGGCTTGAATAGCACCCACTTCTTCGTTGAATAGCTTGCTGGTTTCCTTCTTTATGGGGTCGATGAGCTGCACCTGGCCGGCTGAAAAGCCCACAAGCAGGGAGACGCTGTCAGCTGTAGCCGTGAGGGGGTTGAAGTCGTGACATGTCGGCTGCGTTCCTTTGTATATCCTCTTATCTATCGGTTTGCTAAGATCAGCAGCCTGTGAGCGAAAAAACAAGAGCAACAAAGAAATGTCAGGGGAGTCTATGGCAGAGGTTCTTCGTTTTTTATTAACAATGTCATACCTCAATGTCTTGCATATCATAAGGAAGAGGCAATGAAACAAAACATCCCTATTCCCACGACGGCAGCACCACAGCTGGCTTTTCGTTACAATTAAGCTAACAAGTATGGGCTTGAAAGGCAGCTCTATAGACTCATTTTGTCATAAATTAAATTAAGCATTCTGCACCACTCTACACATGACACTAATCAACAACATTGCAAGTGCATACAAAGAGGTCTAGCTGCAATGACATCATCACTGCAAATCAAACCACTTGGTTCACATGGCCAGAGAGTGCAGAAATAGTGAGTCAGCCTCCATCACAACTAAACATCCTCCAAAACAGCATTCAACATTCACAAACAAACATTCAGTGTGATAGCAAAATGCGCCTTTTTAACTACCATGGAGACACAAATGCCAACTTGGCATGGAGACTGCTGAATAAACAATTAATGCCAACAACATATCCCAGAGCTGTCCACCAAGGTTAAACCAAGTCATTAGGGGAAGCCACCCCTTCCTTGTTTAGACCCTGTCATGTTACATAAGCAAAGTGAGACGCTGTCCACCCATTGACTATAAACACGGGAAGCTTTGGGATGTCTAGTGAGCCCAGCCGCAGGCGACTAAGAGGACGTCTCGACCTGTTAATCGCCATTCCCTCCCTGGAGTGACCTTTCATGACACCATAAGGCTTATCGGATTGCTCTTAATTGTGATAACCTCACCACTTTTGCACTTCTACGGACAGCTTGGGTCATCCACTTTGCATCTCTGCATGCATTCGGTTTCACAAAGATCAATGTGCGTCAAGTATGATCAACTTGGATAAATTGACGCTTGAAACATTGACCCCTTCAGAGACTCAACAGAAAGTTGCTCCCACATGACCCAACGCTGATGTGTGAAACAAAAAGCATGCCTACGCAAAGACGACGACCCAGGCTGTCCGTGGAGGTGCAACAGTGGCGGGTCTGTCTGACCCCAATTAAACCCAAACAAATGAGTCCTATATTTCAACGAACAGGGCGCACTACGGGGGGCACGTCGACCACAGAGGCTGCGACGCGGACGTCCTGGTGAAACCTTCCTGGAAGAAACCAAAACAAACAGTGACGGAGTGACGGAGCTGGGGGTGAGCTGTCTGGCCTGGTCCGACCATCTGCGCACTTTATCCACACAGCCCCCCTGAGAGTGACCCCTGACGGCCCCGTCAGCCGGATGACATGGTCGGCTGGGGCTGGGACACGGGGGATAGTTTGTGGGACGCAGTGACGGGTTACCTTTCGGACGCCTTTGTAGATGTAGAAGTAGAGCTCCCTTCCCACATTGAAGCAGATCCTGTCGCCGTTGCCCGACTGGTCGTTGACGTTGACGAACGACACCTTGACGGGGTTGGAGCCCTGCGAGTTGAAGGGCACTCTGTTCGGGCGGCTGTATTCCGAGTGGGTGAGGAGTTTGTAGACGCCTTCGCGGGTCGTGAATTGAGTTTTGATTTCGTTCGTCTCCTTCCCTCCTCCCTCCGCCGCCATCTTGAAAACTGGCGTTCATGCCGCTGAGCGGAGCCCGGATCTTACGCAGTGCGCAGGCGCGGCCGTAGTGGAGAGCGCGCAGGCGTCCTCTGCTTGTTTGTTTGTTTGTTTGAATAGTGTCTCTTGGAAATGTGTCTCAGAGCCGTGTGTGTGTTATATAAGGCGTGATGCATGCACTTTAATGTTCACAGAGAACTGAAGTAATTCCATGAAGTAGGGGTCGTTTGGGTGTCCAATCGTAATGGTGGGCCTATCTGTCCCAGTCCCCCCCCCCTAATTTGGACCTGGGCTGGTGTGTTAATACCCTTGGCTGGTAGCCAATGTAATTATCATTGAAAATCTCAACATATACATTGTCTAATCCTTTTTATTGCTTGAGTTGAAATGGTAGGCTTACTCGTGATACTTGGATAGACCAAAATAATCGGACTAAAAAAATATAATCTCAATGTCATCTCTTGTGTTACACAAGACAGTGGTACAGTCTGCATGCAATCAACTGGAAATATATTATATTGCAGAACCAGTCATAGAGCATACGACAACGCCATCATTTGGTAAACAAAAAAAAAGATCCAGTTAAAACAGCTACACTAGACCAGAACCTTCTAGTCATTTCTACAGTTCTACTGGCCTTCATAAAAAATATTTACAAAAGAAAGTTTTCCAAATCATTGTCCTCATAATTATACCCATAGCCTATATGTTAAGTAATACGCAGGACTACATAGACCGACCTGATAAAGATTTGCAAAGGCCTTCATCCAAAGGCAAATCATCACAGTAAGCACCCATTCAGAAGCTCATGTAAATGTGCATAATGCGCTTCAACGGCTATCCCCTATGCCTATGAAACCTGTGATGATAACTTAAATCTGGGATCAATCCGGACCAACTGAAGACTGGGGCCTTGTGTCTCCTTTCAAAGCTTTGGGGCCAGCGTCGGCATTCTTCCCTGCCTTGGCGGCAGGTGTTGGAACAGGCCGCAGAACCTCACAGCTGTGACACTGACCGGAGGTCTGGGTGATAGGGTGGGCCTGGCCCGGGACAGGCTATCAGGAAAGCCCTCTTGTCTGAGTGACATGCACCCCTTGTGACTCTGTGGCCCTATAAGGGCACATGAAGTTTAGGGCTCAGGAGACCCTTCCCTACCCCCCACCCAGCCAATACCCATACTGTAGTGGGCAATTCTTCTGGAAGCTTCTGAATGGGTTCTTCGAGAAGCCCCCCCTTGAGTATAAAAAGACAGATGCATGTGGAAGGGCTAGTACATAGAGAAAGAAGCCACGAGAAGACTTTACTCAAACCAAGAGGAGAGAAGCACATATTTGGAGAGCTTGAGGTGGACATATTCTAAGATAAAGTTCAAACAAGACTATCCTAGTAAAGGTAAGGCTGGACTATCGAGGCAAACTGGTCGTTGTTTAATTCATAGTATTCAGTTTAATTCAGATTTCAATGGAGTTTAACGTTTGCAGAGAGAATTTAAAATAGGTTTAAATGCAGTGGATGAGTGCTAGGTACAATATAAACCCGTGAGTCTCTTAATAGTTGATGAGGAAGGGGTTATTTGAGTTGTTTCTATTCTCTGAATGACTTTGAGAGGCCATAAAGTGTAAAGAGCACATGGCTTACAGCATGACCCCCTAGGAGCAGCAATGGCCGCTTAGCACAAAGAGCAGTGAAGGAGTTTCTTTCTGCAGCCCTACTCATATACTCTTAACAGTTATCAGGGACATTTAACTGATACATAGGAATGAATGCGGGTATTCAGAAATTCTACTACTATACTACAATAACTAATACTACTACTAGACTGATGAGAACTGCTACTACTACCATCACCAAACTACAGTACACAAATAAGTATAATATATTATTTGATAGAATCATAAGGAAAGTCTATATTGTCTTTCCTTCTAAATATATCTACATAAACCTACATTCATACATTTGCTTATTGCAGGCCTTTCACTACAGGCCTATAATTAAACAAAGTTTTCTTGATACAAATCTAAATTAAATAATCATATATTGCATTTAAATGTAATAATCATATGTTGCATTTCCTTAGTTGCCAGACATGTTAACCTTATTCTCAGTCTTTTTAGAGAGGGCTTCATGCGACACACCTCGCAGCTGTTGGCAGCTGGGTGTGAAAGGCATGGTAGACCCCTCCCCTTTTTTGAACTGCCCATCTTTGATTGGCAGAAGGAGCATGTGTAACAGGAGCCTAGCAGTTCTCGTATCACCCCCGAATTGCAATGCACTCACTTACAGGCGTGGGGGGGGGGGGGGGGAAGGGATGCGCTTTAAACAATGCAAAGGACAAATTGTTGGTTCTATTTGCAATCTCTAGGCTTTGTTTCTAACATTATTATATTCTCTCATGATTCAGATGCCAGGGAAAGCCGGTACCATGGAGGAGGAAGCGGAGACCTTTGCCTTCCAGGCTGAGATCGCTCAGCTTATGTCTCTGATCATCAACACCTTCTATTCCAACAAAGAGATCTTCCTTAGGGAGCTCATCTCCAACTCTTCTGATGTGAGTAAAATCAATTGATTTGTTATCATTAGTTTTAGCCATATGAAAACCCTTACTCAAACTGTTAACAACTTAACATCAAGCATTGATGTTTAACTTTTTTATTCCATTCGGGCAGGCCTTGGACAAAATCCGATATGAAAGCTTGACGGACCCAACCCGACTTGAGACCTGCAAGGAGCTGAAGATTGAAATTAGACCCGACCTGCGCACTCGCACCCTCACCCTGATCGACACCGGCATCGGCATGACCAAGGCCGACCTGATCAACAACCTGGGAACCATCGCCAAGTCTGGCACCAAGGCCTTCATGGAGGCCCTGCAGGCGGGAGCCGACATCTCCATGATCGGACAGTTCGGCGTGGGTTTCTACTCAGCCTACCTGGTGGCAGAGAGGGTGACCGTCATCACCAAGCACAACGATGATGAGCAGTACATCTGGGAGTCAGCAGCTGGAGGCTCCTTCACAGTCAAAGTTGACACCGGTAAGACTGCCCTTCACTCGACCTCTAGCTCTTGGATTGTAGACCATTCATACACAGCCTTGCATCAACTGACTCCTCGCTCCGTCACTTTCAGGTGAGGACATTGGCCGCGGCACCAGGGTGATCCTGCACCTCAAGGAGGACCAGTCTGAATACTGTGAGGAGAAACGCATCAAGGAGGTGGTGAAGAAGCACTCGCAGTTCATCGGTTACCCCATCACCCTTTACGTAAGTTCTCCCTTGACTTTAATGCTACTCACTTTATGAGCATGTTATACTTCAACCTCAGCCCAACGACCGACACTTCATTAATCTTAAAACTTATTCCAGGTTGAGAAGGCCAGGGAGAAGGAGGTGGACCTGGAGCAGGGAGAGGAGGAGCTGGAGAAGGTTGCGGATAAGGACAAGGACGCGCCAAAGATCGAGGACGTGGGCTCGGACGAGGATGAGGACACCAAGGACAGCACGAAGAAGAGGAAGAAGATGGTCAAGGAGAAGTACATCGATGCCGAGGAGCTGAACAAGACCAAGCCCATCTGGACCCGTAACCCAGACGACATCACGAACGAAGAGTACGGAGAGTTCTACAAGAGTCTCACCAATGACTGGGAGGACCACCTGGCCGTTAAGGTAGGCCTAAAGTTCGGCAAATCAAACTGCGATGCTTCTGTATTCTCCATTCAAGTAGCAATGTCCTTTGGCGCAAAGAGTTAAGAATGTCCTTTCTTTGGTCTCTGCCAGCACTTTTCCGTGGAGGGCCAACTGGAGTTCCGTGCGCTGCTCTTCCTGCCCAGGAGGGCTTCCTTCGACCTCTTTGAGAACAAGAAGAAGAAGAACAACATCAAGCTGTACGTGCGCAGGGTCTTCATCATGGACAACTGCGACGAGTTGATGCCCGAGTATCTCAGTGAGTGTCACGCTAATGCTAAAATAAAGTGTGAGCTTTTATCACCACGATATGAACTGAAGTGTGTGTAATAACAATGACCCTTGTCTCCCTCCCCCCCCTCCCCCATTAGACTTCATAAAGGGTGTGGTGGACTCTGAGGACCTCCCCCTGAACATCTCCCGAGAGATGCTGCAGCAGAGCAAGATCCTGAAGGTCATCCGGAAGAACCTGGTGAAGAAGTGCCTGGATCTCTTCACCGAGCTGGCCGACGACAAGGAGAACTACAAGAAGTGCTACGAGCAGTTCTCCAAGAACATCAAGGTTGGTTTCAGGCCGCTTGGCCTCTCCCCGCCTTGTTTTTGCTATCAGTTGTTATAGCTCACCTGGACAATTCTGCAACCATTTGTATGTATTTATTTGTATTCAGTGGTCATTTTTTGTTTTATAGATATAGGTTGGTAATTATTTAATGTATATTTAAATATTTTAAATAATAATTTTTAATAATCACTAAATGTAACTTTCTGCCTCCTAGCTTGGTATCCATGAAGACGCCCAGAACAGGAAGAAGCTGTCGGAGCTCCTCCGGTACTACACCTCCACCACTGGTGACGAGATGGTCTCCCTCAAGGACTACGTGTCTCGCATGAAGGAGAACCAGAAACACATCTACTACATCACCGGTTCGTAGCTTCAGCTGGATGTATTCTAATTCTTTTGAATCGATGGTTCTCGCTGATGCTTCCTTTTCCAAGAGGCTCTGAATCTGATTTTTTTTTGTGTGAATTTCTGTTTGTTCAGGTGAGACCAAGGACCAGGTGGCCAACTCGGCCTTTGTGGAGCGCCTTCGCAAGGCCGGGCTGGAGGTCATCTACATGATCGAGCCCATTGATGAGTACTGCGTCCAGCAGCTGAAGGAGTACGACGGCAAGAACCTGGTGTCGGTCACCAAGGAGGGCCTGGAGCTGCCCGAGGACGACGACGAGAAGAAGAAGGGGGAGGAGCTGAAGCTTAAGTTTGAAAATCTCTGCAAGATCATGAAGGACATCCTTGATAAGAAGATTGAGAAGGTAAATTTCCCCTTTCATTCAAAGATGAGACATTTTATCGATGCAGTATATCCCTCCTGTCATCGCCTCTTTGCCTTTCACAGCCTACAGCAGTTTCAAAAACTTTTTTATTCATATTGTTACTTAATATTTCGTTCTTAATTCTTCTTATTCAATATTATGTTAATATTTTGCATGCATCGTGTTGCACTAAATATTCTAAGCACCAACTTCACAGCGGTAATCAATTATATTCCTGAGACACATCACCCTCATTATCCTGTTCCTCCACCACAGGTCTCCGTCTCCAACCGCCTGGTCTCCTCCCCTTGCTGCATCGTCACCAGCACGTACGGCTGGACCGCCAACATGGAGCGGATCATGAAGTCCCAGGCCCTCCGAGACAACTCCACCATGGGCTACATGACGGCAAAGAAGCACCTGGAGATCAACCCCACGCACCCCATCTTGGAGACCCTGAGGCAGAAGGCGGAGGTGGACAAGAACGACAAGGCCGTGAAGGACCTGGTGATCCTCCTGTTCGAGACCTCCCTGCTGTCTTCTGGGTTCACACTGGAGGATCCCGCCACACACGCCAACCGCATCTACAGGATGATCAAGCTGGGTCTGGGTGAGTAGCTGTCACTCACCGCGTGTGCGGAGACGAAACAGGCTGGAGATATCGGGATGATGGTTCTGGTTGTAGATCTCTGTCAAGGAATTTCTTGCTGATGGCTGTTTTCTCTCTCTTCAGGTATTGATGATGAGGCTGCGACTGAGGAAATCACTCAGCCCAGTGAGGAGGATATGCCCGTGTTGGAAGGGGACGAAGACACATCAAGAATGGAGGAAGTTGATTAAATTATTGTGTACTTATGTGCCGTCAACTTTCCTTCAACTTCGTATTTTTTTTTTAATAGCATTAGTTCTTCCAGATATATTTTATTTTACAAAACTGCAATATTTTTTAAAATGTCATTTTAGCAAATTGTAACTACCTTAATTCATATTATTATAACAGTCCACCATGGTTATATTCTAAATCAGGTGTCTAATTCAGACCTAATCAAAATGTTTTGATTTCGATCAGTCTTTTTGTACCTGTTAAATGTTTTTTAAGAAAGAAATCCAATTTATAATAAAAATGTATTTATACATGTTCTAAAATTGGTCTCACTATGACTCTTCGGGAAATTTCTCGACAACCTCCGTGGTCTTTGCGGAGCAGTCACCTCTCTCCAGAGCCCGCCTACTTTACTACTCAAAGGGGGCCTGGACGGAGCGACAAAACCTGATTGACAGTCCGACTAGCCTATCCGCGGCACGGCAGGGAACATTCGAGACTAGACCGTTCTCGAAGGTTTGAAGGCTTCGATATAAAGTGAGCCCAGCGTTATTCTGGTGACTTCATCCGGCTTGGCTGAGATTACACACAGGAGTCTGCACTTCCCGGCGGGATCTTCCTTAGACAGAAACTCAAGGTAAATAAATTAAGGCTCGATATAAGAAACCATATATCGCTAGGATGCTGGAGGGGCAAGTAGGCTACTTTAAATTGGTGCATTATTTTTTAATATAGGCTACTCAACTGTTAGGAAAACATTTGCGGTGCAATTGCTGCTATAACGTTACATTCGTTGGTAAAATTGAATGTATAAAATATAACACGCTGCGGATCATTCACTAGACCTATATATCGTCAAATACTATCTCCTAAAAAAAAAAGTCCTGCATTATAATATTAATCCTGCATTAATGATTATTATAGTAGTTGGATGTTTCAAACTAGTATGACGGGGTTGTATTGTTTTGTGCTATTATTATTTTATTCCTGCTCAACATGCCTATTTATTAGGGCCAGTGGAAAAACTTTTTGATTACTTTTATTGTGGAGCATAATCGAGGTATTAGTGTCTGAGGAGACCGGTGTGATCTGCTGCTTCTCCCCGTGGTGCAGCAGCATCTCACATCGACCATCCACAGAGATGGATATTACACACATAATAATCCCTCTGTTTTAAATCGCTATTTAGATTAGAGGGCTGGGATGGTGAAATAGGATGATGCGTCCATGCTTAACGCGTGGAAAGGACCGTGAATTAAAACCATGGTAACGAGGAGGAGCTTTCCTCATAGGAGCTGAAGCGGCCAGACGGGTTCCGTCTGGTAGTTTCTAGAACCTTGTTGTTCCCTCCTGAACCGATAGGGGGGCGGCACTTGGCAACGGCTCCTCACCGCGAAACATTTAGCCGTTGGTCTGCTAGGTTCATCCAAAGGTTGTCATGTGATGTTCAGTAAAAAGTAATGGCAAGCTTGCTTATATAATTCTAAGGCAGAAGCAGACCTTTCTTGTCCTGACCTGATTTAAGGATGGTTTATGTACAGAAAGTGTGGCGTTAGTAGGACACGCTCGGTTAACCACCAGGCCAGCATCAACTCGATGTCATCAGTTTATACCTCGTTAAATGGTCATTACATTTTTTCAATTATCCTTTTTCCCACGCTATGAACGGACCCAACTCAATCAATGGTATAATTATTATTCAGCTGACTCCAATTACATTTCTATATAAATTTTCCATGTTCACCAATTTAAATTGTGTCAATGAACATTAACAGTATCGGCAAGTTGCACAGCGTTTTTTATAAACTAATTTCAGTTAATGTCGACGGTACATTTGCATCTTTGCATTGCGTTTCTTGTATAAATAAAGGCATTCTATACTTATCTCTAAAACAAAGACAAGAAACCATGTCAATAATGTTTACCATGAAGTTAGAAACAGCCAGTTCCATTATTGCCTCAAATATGTGCAGACTGGTTAGAAATAAACTAAGATAAAAGGTATTTTCGTACAATGAATGCCATTCGCGTCAGTCTTGACATTTCCTTGCTGCCTCTGTCTAGATGCCTGAAGCACACGATCAACCCATGGAGGAAGAGGCTGAGACCTTTGCCTTCCAGGCTGAGATCGCTCAGCTTATGTCTCTGATCATCAACACCTTCTACTCCAACAAAGAGATCTTCCTTAGAGAGCTCATCTCCAACTCCTCCGATGTGAGTCGCTTGGAGAAGATATTCATCCAAGTTTCTTTGATGTTATACTTCTTTTTTAAATCTTTGTTCACAAATTGATTTAATCACAATAAATCAATGTACAGTACCGTACATTACACAATTCACCACATACCACAGATATAATTCCATTAATCTTTGGTCTAATGTGTTATATTTCCCTATGTTTGTGCAGTCAATACCATTTCCATGTCACCTAAGATTTTAAGATGAAGTATAATGAGGATAAACACTGCTTCAAAATTTGTAGCATAACTAAAACTGTGATCATGAAACCGTTAATCACTTCATGAAAACCTTAATCACTTCATGTAACCCATGAAACCATGTCTTCCTTACAGGCGTTAGACAAAATCCGTTACGAGAGTCTCACCGACCCCACCAAGTTGGACTCGGGCAAGGACCTCAAGATCGAAATCATTCCCAACATCCCGGAGCGCACGCTCACCCTGATCGACACCGGCATTGGCATGACCAAGGCCGACCTGATCAACAACCTGGGAACCATCGCCAAGTCTGGCACCAAGGCCTTCATGGAGGCCCTGCAGGCGGGAGCCGACATCTCCATGATCGGACAGTTCGGCGTGGGTTTCTACTCAGCCTACCTGGTAGCGGAGAGGGTGACCGTTATCACCAAGCACATTGACGACGAGCAGTACATCTGGGAGTCCTCCGCCGGCGGTTCCTTCACGGTGAAGGTGGATAACGGTAAGTGAACGCTCTCACGGTTCTCCTAATCCGATTTTGCCTCCGTAACTGGAGAATGACCGATATCCATCTGGGATCTCAGTTTTTCAAGATCTATGTTTTTCGTTTTTTTTATGTTCTCTGAGCAGCTGAATCCATCGGGCGTGGCACCAAGGTGATCCTTCACCTGAAGGACGACCAGATCGAGTACATCGAGGAAAAACGCATTAAGGAGATCGTGAAGAAGCACTCGCAGTTCATCGGTTACCCCATCACGCTCTTTGTAAGAACAACAGGCACCTGTGACATGAGCTGCCTTGAATTAGAGCATTAAGATGGCTTCAAAATAAATCAATCAATCAAAACCTTTCAATCTTTAATTTTCGTGTCAAATAATGAATGAATATATACATTTCTGATTGATGTATTCTTTCATTATTTTTCATGAAAATGAAATTCATTCATTTTCATAGGTCCTTGTCTTAACAACACGGTGGTTTGTATGGTGATATCTCACTTATGGACTGTGTGTGTGCTCATCTAAGATGGAGAAGGAGCGTGATAAGGAGGTGAGCGACGACGAGGCCGAAGGCGAGGACGGGGAGAAGAGCAAGGAGGAGCACGGCGAGGACGACGCGGACAAAGACGAGGACAAGCCCGAGATCGAGGACGTGGGCTCGGACGACGAGCACGACGACCACGACCACGGCGACAAGTGCTCGGACAAGAAGAAGAAGAAGAAGATCAAGGAGAAGTACATCGACCACGAGGAGCTGAACAAGACCAAGCCCCTTTGGACCCGTAACCCCGACGACATCACCAACGAGGAGTATGGGGAGTTCTACAAGAGTCTCACCAACGACTGGGAAGACCACCTGGCCGTCAAGGTACGGGGGCGGTGGTCTCAGCCACGGGTTAACATTAGGGGCGGGAATCACGGGGTCCCTCACAATACTACATGCGATACACGGCCCACGATACTGATGAAATCGCGATATTGCGATTCTGCGATAATCTATATATATATCACGATATATGTCTTAACTATGAATGCAAAATGACTGTGAAACGGTAAAAGTGATGATGGTGAGTGAGGTCCCCCTTTTCAGTGTAAAGCGTCTTTGATTGTCTAGGAAAGCGCTATATAAATTCAATCAATTATTATTTTCTTATTATGATTATTATTAAAGAGCTTGATTTCTGTCATTATTCATAGTCCAAACTGAGTTTGCACCATAGTTGACATACGTTCTCAGACGTTTAAACTGGGAAGGGTATTTCCTGAAGGGGAGAAGCAGTGGGCGCCACTCACACCCGCTGTGCTTCCATTCCACAGCACTTCTCGGTGGAGGGTCAGCTGGAGTTCCGCGCGCTGATCTTCGTTCCGCGCCGCGCGCCCTTCGACCTCTTTGAGAACAAGAAGAAGAAGAACAACATCAAGCTGTACGTGCGCAGGGTCTTCATCATGGACAACTGTGACGAGCTCATCCCTGAGTATCTGAGTAAGTTGTGAGGACAACTCTGTCCACCGATTCATGAGAGTTCGGACCACCGGTTTGGCAGCCTTGTGTGAAATATTGAACCGTTGTTCCAACCGTGTCGTTGAGTTGCTACTTTGATAGGGCCAGACTAAGGACAAACTGTCTCTTCTGTTTTTAGACTTCATCAGAGGCGTGGTGGACTCTGAGGACCTCCCCCTGAACATCTCCCGAGAGATGCTACAGCAGAGCAAGATCCTGAAGGTCATCCGCAAGAACCTGGTGAAGAAGTGCCTAGAGCTCTTCATTGAGCTGGCAGAGGACAAGGAGAACTATAAGAAATGCTACGAGCAGTTCTCCAAGAACCTCAAGGTGGGGGACTTCAGATTATCAGTGGGCAATGTTGTGGCCCCCTTGAATTTGTATTGATCAAATCCTCGATCATCCCGGTCTTATTTGTTACTTGGATATTTTGTGTTGGATGAAGAACACCAGCTACCGTCTCTAAACACGACGTCTGTCCCTGTGACCTAACCCTTACCACCTGGCTGATCCTCTTTCCCTATTAACAGCTTAAGCTGCTTGAGACCATTTGAAAGCTCCTTACTGCCATCTTCTGTCTTGTTTGTGGACTGACATCAGTGTTGTTAACAGAAACCTGGGCTCTCAATAATCAAGTTTTCCATTCAGATTTTTTTTTCGTAAACCATGTGTACAATTTTAAAGGGGAGAGTAAAGGGGAGAGGTAGAGGTAGACATTTTACTGCCAACCACATTTGCTCTCATGCCACAGTCTTAGAAAGTTTAGTTTAGAAAGCTTACTCTAGTTTAAAGTGTACCCAGAAGGGTTCTCTACTTTGATTACACCTCTGTCTCAAGAATTTATATTTCACTCTGTGATAAATGTATATCCTTCATGTTTTTGCTGGACGTTTATTGACCATATATGGTTATTTAGGGGCTTACATATAAGGAGATTTGTTTTTTTTAATGTATGCCCAGCATCAGAACACTAGATTAATGCCAACTTTTGTCACACTTCAGGGCTCTAAAGTGCGACCAATTTGGTCGCACATGCGACCTAATTTCTCAATGGTGCGACTAAAAAAAATCGGAGGTCGCACCGGTGCAACCAGCCGTTCAAAAAGAAAAAAACTCTGCGACTCTGAAAGGCCCATATCATGGTCCAAACCAATCAGAGATAATGAATAGCGGGACCCCCCTCTGATTGGCCGTGGTCCAGATATTCCTGTTTATTCTACTTAATTTAAGAATGCTCGTCAGAATTTTGCGATTTTCACTGGCTACAATATTGCATCTGTCAGTTGTCAAATTTGCTGAACAAAATGTTAAACTTCAATAATTGTTCAGTCAACTTATATCGTGCATTTATTTAAGCTCTCAACAGCATAACCATACAGCTTCGCCACATCGGCGGGAAAACACGGCACACGCAAAGTAGGCTACATCCATGGAATCAGCCGTTGAAAACCAGTCTGCATGAATCGTATGACAACTGGATGGCAGGGGATGCGGACAAGGTATACACCGCAGGGGAGAACATGAGAGCCCCAGCTCGCCGCATAGTAGCCTGGGTGCTTTAAGCATGGAATAAGCTGGATACGGAGTGGATGAAAAACGATGTGTGTGTTTGTGTGTCACTCTGTTCGAGCCTGCATGAGAGTTCAATGTTGTCATTAGCTGTTACGTCTTTCTGACCAATCGCAGTTCAAGGCCGACCTGGGCTGTTCCACTTCGGGAGGGGGCGCTCAGTTACTCCCCTCTAGACAAAACGGAATTGGTTGCGACGTTGACCCGGCGCCGCCTGAAACGTTAACGGGCCACCGGGAATTCTCCCAACTCTCCCGATTACCACTCTGCGTGTTCGTGCGTGCGTGCGTGCGTGCCTGTGTGTGTGTGCAGGCGTTATTCAATTGCCTGGTAAACATATAGGCCTACGGTAATATTCATACTGGTTTAAATAATGCATTTGATAGTAGGCTATTTCCCATCGTTGCTGAGCAAGAGTTTTGTTCGAAAGTTCAGTGATAGAAAACAAATAATAGCCCGGGCTATTGCCAAAGATCAAGAAGGCCAAACTACATGAGTTGGCCATCAGAGGGGCATGTGACTGCAATTGAGGATAGTCCATAAGACCTGGAGCCATGAGATGTTCAGTTTGAAGTTTCAGTTTAAAACACTTGCACTTTTAATTTAGATTTTCTTTTTATTTCATTTATCTTCAGATGTTTTAAGTTTAAATTGCAGCTCAGTGAAGCACTTAAATCACCAAAATGTTTCAGTGAAATTACCTTTCTTGTGCAAATATTCAAATAAAGAACATTAGGTTGACCAGATTCTTAGTTCATCATTTACAAGTCAATATTGCCTACATGGACAGCTATTTAAAAAACGTGAACCTGTAAAACTGCAGTGTTGAATGCGATATGGTCGACAATTTGGGTGCACCTAACTTTTGTGCTGGTGCACCTAAGAAAAAAAGTTAGGCGCACCAGTGCAACCAGTGAAAAATGTTAGTTTAGAGCCCTGCACTTTTTGTACAACCCAGATTTTATGCGCACGATAGAATTTAGAACCTCTTCTACCAACTCTAATAAATGAGGGCCCTGGCCTCTAAAGCTGGAATATAAAAAGCACCTACCTTGCCAATGATTCTAATCCATGGACATCTCTTTCAGCTGGGCATCCACGAGGACTCTCAGAACAGGAAGAAGCTGTCGGACCTGCTGCGGTACCACACCTCTGCTTCTGGAGACGAGCTGGTGTCCCTGAAGGACTATGTGACCCGCATGAAGGACTCCCAGAAACACATCTACTACATCACTGGTGTGTATGCTGGTTCACCCAACACAACCATCTTCAGTCACAGGAAGATGTTCAGTGACCATGTTCTGCTTGTTTCTCATGGAAAGTGATAATGAAACCTATTTCCTTTGTGCTTTTGTGCCGACTTCATGAAGAGGAACGTTTTTGGTGTCCTTTTATAAATATCCTGGAATGTATGAATACAGGTTGGCCATAAGAAAGGTCTTACATTTACCCAAAGATCTGACAAAAGTACCTGTGTTTCAGGTGAGACCAAAGAGCAGGTGGCCAACTCGGCCTTTGTAGAGCGCCTCCGCAAGGCCGGTCTGGAGGTCATTTACATGACCGAGCCCATTGATGAGTACTGCGTCCAGCAGCTGAAGGAGTACGACGGCAAGAACCTGGTGTCGGTCACCAAGGAGGGCCTGGAGCTGCCCGAGGACGACGACGAGAAGAAGAGGGGGGAGGAGAAGAAGTCTCAGTTTGAGAACCTGTGCAAAATCATGAAGGACATCTTGGAGAAGAAGGTGGAAAAGGTGAGAGGGAGAAACGGGTCTACCGACAAGTCACCATCTAGGCTGGGAGTGCAAGTGAACCCTAATACAGCCTAACCCTGATACAGCTCAAAGTCAAACCATTTGAGGTTTGAATATAAATGCAATTTGAGGGGGAGGGGGAGGTGTTATCCCCATGGTTACGATCCCTGGAATTATTTTTTTCCTAGCTAGTACTCCTTGTTTATGATGAGCGATGGTTACCCTCTCTGGGAGGCAGTCAGGAATGTTAAGCGCTGCCCAGATAACGCACCACACAACCACACACTGTGTGGTGTGCGGCATGGACCGCTCACAAACAGATTGGCCGGACTGGCCACACAGGAATAGGAGCGCGTTCTTTCTAAATCGAGGTAATGTTTTAGTAAAAATGGCACAGATTACTATGTTCAATGTCATGGGTGTTTAAAAACCAAGAGAACAGGCCTTTGGGTTCACTGGCACTTTAAGGAACACACTGGAACATGCCTCTATGTGTCAGTAATTACTCAACTTGTTTATTCTCTGTCTTTAACTGCCTGAATCCTTATCTTGTCCCAGGTCACCGTCTCCAACCGCCTGGTCTCCTCCCCTTGCTGCATCGTCACCAGCACGTATGGCTGGACCGCCAACATGGAGCGGATCATGAAGGCTCAGGCCCTCCGAGACAGCTCCACCATGGGCTACATGGCGGCTAAGAAGCACCTGGAGATCAACCCGGACCACTCCATCGTGGAAACGCTGAGGCAGAAGGCGGAGGTGGACAAGAACGACAAGTCTGTGAAGGACCTGGTGATCCTCCTGTTTGAGACGGCGCTGCTGTCCTCCGGGTTCACCCTTGATGACCCCCAGACCCACTCCAACCGCATATACAGGATGATCAAGTTGGGCCTTGGTAAGTACCTGGGCCACCAGCCCAGGGACAATAGACCCTTTACACACAGGTGGAAGCCTAGCACAAAAAGGGGCACTAATTATAGCTCTACTGCTCGTGTGCAGCACGGCACCTCATCCATTGTCAGAGTGTGATATCTTCACTACTTTAGTCTACGGCCTTCGCCCTGGTTCATAAACAGACTGTGTTTAGTTTTATGAGTGAGAACTGTGTTTGTCCTACGATGAGGTGTCATTGCATAGTCTGTAACTTTGGTCCAACATGGCCCCCGTTTGTTGACATGTGTCCCTCTTCCTCTCAGGCATCGACGAGGACGACCTGACCACGGACGAGCCAACGTCCGCCCCCGTGGAAGACATGCCTCCTCTGGAAGGAGACGAAGACACATCCAGGATGGAGGAGGTCGATTAGGATATCCCAGAATCCCTTCTGTTGTCTAGCTTTGGATTTAATATAACACAATGGAAAGTATTCAATGTGGTTGACTGACATTGAAACCTTGCATTGACTACATGCACCTGCAGTTCATTCCTTTTACAATTATTATTATTTTTTTGTTAATTTCATTTTTTTTTCTATCATGTGTGTGTTTCTTTTGTTGGTATGCATTCCAAAGTTCCAAGTGTGTTCACACTTTTACTGTAAATAAATATGACTGTGATTTGGAATGGTGGTACCCAGAAGAAATAAAGTTGACCATGTTGACCAACTTTGGTTTCCAATAGATTTTTCCTATATCAATCAATGATAATGTTGTCCTACTCTGCATGGATTAACAGGATTCTTGAGCAAGTTTGGAAGGTCTGGGAAATTACCTTAAAGTCTGGGCATTGTTATGTATGGAAATTTAAAATAATGTGTTTATTAATACAAGTAAAAATATTATTTTATTTAAAAAGAGTGGCGACACATTAATATGATCATGAGTAAACCCTCAGGTTAGTTCAAATAAAATGTGGTAAATTTAATAAATAGTCCAGTGATAATACAAGGATAGTCAGAGGATTATGGACAATTTTGCTGAATGTCAAGTCTTTATCTCGCCAATGAATAGGCCGTGTCAACATTTGATTTTTCATGACTTAATGACTGCATCATTGTTAAACGATAGACAGGCTAATTTCGGCCTAGCCTTGATTTTCCAGTCTCTCTTCTGAGTTAGGCTGTAATGTAGGCCCCCTTCCACTCAATCAATAACTCGTTAACCAAACCAGAATAAATAAATTGAATATAAATGTATCCAGCGATATTTATTTTTATTTATCTTAATCCAGACACATAGGTCAAAAAGGTAATCGATAAAGTCCACAAGGTAGGATGATGCATGCAATGCTCTAAACTGAAGTAATGAGACGTTATTTGTGACACAGTATGGCAAAAGTATTAATAGACCTGTTATAAATGTTAATTCGACTTGAAACATTTCAACGAGCTAGACTTTGACGTTACCAGTCAGCTGACCGCCACACACCAATAGCGTGGCTGCGACGGACAACAGCCAATAGCGTGGCTGCGGACGGGCAGAGGCCAATAGCGTGGCTGTGGTCGGGCAGCAGCTAAGCCAATAGAGTGGCCTTGGACGGGCAGCAGCCAATAGCGTTGCCGCGTACGGGCCACCCGCCACAGTCCGGTGCCAGAGGAGTTGTCAGTGCTTCAGTTGTGGAGTATTCCGAGAGGGAGTGGGTGGGGGACGTCTGTGCGATGCCGAATAAAACGAAAAAAGAAAAGGTGAGTTATATACAAGAACGATGTTCAGAGCGAGAATAATAAAGTGAGAATAAGCGTTACTTGTAGTGGAAAATACGTTTTTTAGAACACTCGACATGAATGAACACAGTTGCCCCATCACCTAGCGAAGAGGCCAGCCTACCCACATCCATCAGCCGCTAGGTTAGCTCTTAGGTTAGCATTTTTAGGGTATTTTTAGGTTCTACACAGACTGAGCAGTTGTTTGTTTTAGCACATTCTTTCAAATCATGGGTTATTGTGAGATGGTTGCACACGCAAAACGCTCTCTTCTCGAGTGACGTGTCTTTTGCAGACGGTGGGTGACTGGCCACATACCTGCCAATGTGTTGGAAACGAGTGTTGCTATTCGTGGTCAGCCCAGCTATATTTGGATGGAACCTATGTGTAAAATATTTAATACGTGTGTATCCATATTGCCGTGTCCCCATCCAATGTACGACATCCCCTTGAGTGGTACATAACGGTTTGTCGTTTTCCCAGGATCCCTCCAAGTCTGGAAAAGTGGGCAAGGGTGGAAGTCAGGAGAATTCAGAGCATGAGGTAGGCTAACGAGACATTTACCCACAGTCCTCTCATGTGCGACCAGACGACACTGATCTGTTCCACATAGACAACCACATATACTAATGTTTTGTATTGTATTGTTTGAATGACATTGTTTTATAGAGAGTGTTTCCAGATCAATTACCCTAAACAAATTATGGATTTTGAAGTATGGATTTTCTTGCCCTGACCTAGAGTAATTCAACTTAATTGATTTATATGTTGCTTTAAATTAAAGCAAAAAGAGAAAAGCATACCCTTTGGCAATTCCTGAACTTTAATTAATGCATTATAGAAAATTCAGCAATTCACTTGTGGACAGGCAAACAAGTTGTGTCAATTGTTATTTCTGTTTAAACGGACAGGCAACAATCCTTTCATAAGGATCTCTGCATTGCTCAGAGATTTGTCGTCATCTGCTGTTATCTTCCTTCCTTTATGTGTTTTTTCCTAATCTGTGGTACACTCCCTCTTCTGAGGCAAGCAGATCTGCTAATGCGTCAACCCAGTGTCAAATTAAAACCACTATTCACCACCCTGCCGCTGCTGTTGTAGCTCCTCTCAGTGAGCCCTCAGCCTTAACCTCAGATTATTGTTGGCCTTAAGATGTCAGTTTGAGGACATGTTTAAGATGACGAGCATGTTCACGCAGAAATTGGCTTCTTCAACTTTAGTATTGGAGGATCTGTGTATGGGAGCTTAAATGTACTGGGATATTGAACGGAGAGCTTTGATTAAAGTGTTTAGACGATCTTGTGAGATGTACTAATGCATACAACTAATGATTAACTAATTGCATGTTTCCTAGTGAACATCGCATTTCAACTGTAAAGTGCACACAGTGCCTTATTTGTGTTTCTATATTCTTGAGGTTGGGTCAGCAGCTGGCCTGCCTCAGGCTAGATTTTCCCCTTCATGTAATTAATACAATCAGCCTTACAGAATTTCCCCTGTTTGTGAGCCATTGCTTTTGCCCCCATGACTTGCGTGTCTTTTTGTGGTTATTAACATGCAACGTAAATTCTGTTCTAGTCTTGCTCTTCATTTTATGTGAAATTTTTTTACTTGTTTATTTTTTTGATTGTGCTTACAGATGGACCTTATACAAAGACTTATCTATTTTGCGTTAAGGTAGATAACCGGCAAGAATCATGGAGAAGATAAATTCTGTCGGGTCACATTATTGCATAATTCTTCCCACAATGAGGACCGTCTTGGCTTTATTTTCCTCATTACCAGTCCGCCTGGCAAGCAGGGCCGACCACAAAAGCCATGACATAATTGCCTCAGATGGTTGCCTACTTTTGTTAGGTTTTAAGTTAATTACACAACCCCCTTTCCCTTGTGAATCACAGAGGAAACTTCACAGCTGCAGCTAGGGAAGCGAACACTGAGTGGTCAGGTCGTGTTGTCAAGTGGAACCTAACAGGCCAGTGGGACCAGCTAAGATGCCACCTAGTACATTCATTAGATTCCACAGTGGGTCTGCCCAATTCTCTACGGGGCTTCTATTGACTCCATAGACAATCGTGAATAAGAGAACAGCCGATGTTTGAGTCTTCTCCACAGGTTGCTCGTATGGGTGATAACGGAGGTGTCCTAAAATAGATTATGTTGTGGTTTTCTATCGTCAATGTTTTGGCTTCAGCTAAATCAGGGGAACTGTGGGTCTAGATGAAGTTGTTGTCTAGTTTATGAACAGGATTAACTCGAAGCCATCATCGTTTCTTCTGCATACCAGACGTCTGTGTTAACGTTGAGTATGCTTTTGTAGGGATCTAACGACAGTGTGTTTTTGTTTTGTTTCTGAGGAAGTGTGAAAGAAGCACTCACTTCTTTTGGTTTTGCCGTCACTTGATACCGTTATGCATGGCAGATCCTGCCTGGCCCTAGTTCAATGCCGCTGACATGCAAATTTTCTACCCCCTCAGTCGGGCTCCAATAGGAAGGGCGGCAACAATGTCCCTCCCACCACGCAGCTGCTGAAGGGGAAGCAGCCAGTTTCCCAGACACCTGTCAAAAAGGACAAGAGGCAGAGCTCCTCGCGCTTCAGCCTGAGCAACAACAGGGAGCTGCAGAAACTGCCGGCCTTCAAAGGTATTTACCTCCCCAAGTTCACAACCCTCATGGCCTCAATGGCTCCCGGACACTACTGTTGGCAACATACAAAATATCCACATTTTATAACTTGGGTATATATGTATATATATATATATATCTCATTTAAATGTATATAATAATATATACATTTTGTCATAATTGACAACAAATATAATTGATTATCAATTCAATTAAGAAAGATGTACAGAAAAATATGATACTGACGCAATATCTGAGTTGTATCATTTTTAATTAGACTTTAATGTAACAGGGATACAAAATCAGATTTTAAATGAATTGCGACCTCTCACATTTTCGCCAAGTAAAGAGGCCAAAAAATGAACTGTGAAAAACATCCAAAGCATCCTCTCGCACACAGTCAGCATTTCGATGATTTCTCTTGAACAATGATGTCAAGTCCAAGCTTTCTCTCGTACTCTGAAAGCGCCTTTGTACACTTCTCTGATCTGTGCAATGTTGCATAACATTGCATAACCTCACGTTGCATAACATTCTAGGTTAGGTTAATGTATTGCTTTCGAAACAACTATTAGGAAACGTACATGTATGCACTTGGATCACATCCAGAAGCCCATGTCAACATCAAATCCTGCAGGACCCCCAGACATCCAGTGTTGTACTGGAGTATTTCAGGAGATCAGATGCTCGCACTCAAAGCCAACTAATGTCGACCCCTATGGCCACATAGTCACCCATGCTGTTATTTTTTTCATTTGTCCAGCGGCATTATGTTTGGTATGACAGAGGGATAAAGGAGGCATTACGCAAGACATGGAAACTAACAGAGGACATAGGCCTACATGGCGTGGACTTTGCTGTGGATTTAACCAGAGCGTCTATATTTAGTGGTAATCCCGAGATAAGGCTTTAATGCCATGGCACTTGCATTACAGGATGGTTTTGAGCCATACTCTTGTCCTGTCGCACGTTTCTTTCTTTGATATGTATATAAATATATATGTTATAGCACTTCACGTGCATTGTATTCTGCAGGCTGTTGTCTTGGGCATGTTGTGTAGGGTTTGACCCTACATGCATCTCGCGGTGGCACAGCGCCTCAGCTGGATCACTAGCGCCACTGCAATCAACCTTTTTATTTGAAGGGAATTGGAAATTATGCTTTTTAATTCCGATTCCCAAAATGCTTTGTATTATTATATTTTTTATTATAGGTGCCCACTACTGCCCCCCCCCCCCCCCTCGATTGTTAAATTGTCATTATTTTCCGTGTCAAAAACAATGACAGACACAGAAGATTGTGTTCTGCTGTAGAGCATAAAAAAAACCACATGCTATAGGTGGCATTAGCTCTTGATTGGCCTTATACCGAACGTTGGATGAGACCATTTATGTTGGCACCACGAGTCCTATCGGAATCGTGGTGAGGACTAAACCCCTCTGTGCCCACAATTATTAGTACTGTGCACAGGCAACGCAGCACAGTTCACAAGCCTATCAATACTGTGCACACGCACATCAGGGCTGTGCACAAGCACATCAGTACTGTGCACAGGCAAATCATTAACGTGTACATGCAAATCGGCTCAGTAAATGAACTTATTGCACTTCACAGTAACCTCAGCAAAGCTGCTGGAAAACAATCGTAGGCTAAACCACTGAAGTGTAAATCACTGCTGGAGCAAACAGGCTTAACACCAGAGATGGACTATGAGGCTTCATTTGCTGACATAAAAGATAAAGAAGTTAATACTAAGTTGAATGGAGACTTATTGTGTTATAAAACAAACATTGTTACTGGGTGAGATCCAAGAAGCACAACGCATGGTCATCGCCCGCAGTCCCCCACGGAGCGGTCAAGGTCAAAGGTTAGCTTTGACAATCACTTCCTCATTGCAGTGTGCAATGTACACTGGGCACTTCTGCTGCCTTTGCTGTAACCCAACACGTACATTTATATATTAAACGCTGGAACGTGACTGTTGCCTATGCATGTCAGTCTAATTGCATCGTAACTATTTTGCTGACCTACTGAAATGTTAGTGGCTGAAGAACAGTTTGCTCTTTGGATTTTTTGGCTAAATAAACATAATTGACTTTCAAATTTATATTTGTCAAAATAAACATGTAAACAATAAACAAGTTCAGAGTGCCTTCCTAGACTATAGGTCTATTTAAAATGAAATAGGCTAAACACAATCTGTCTCTCACGTAATACTGGAAAAGACAAGATGACTTTGCTTTATGGTGTGGTCCTATATTAACGTACAAGTCTGCAGATGTTACATAGATTCCAGGAGAAAGCTACTACTACTGCCTTTTCTGTTGAATACATCAAACTATGTGTCTATATTTCCTGGTAAATGGAGTTGTTTGTTATCAACTGTGAAGTCACACCAATCCTGTGAATTGTGGTATAGTATGGATTGACCATGCCTGATGACTTTGTAACTTGGGAAAGCTAATTTGTCTTGCATTGGATTGGTTTGGACACCTATTCTCTCCTTGTGAGGGCCTGGTATTCCTTGTAAACGCCTCATATACACCAGCCCACCAGTAAGACCTCTGCGCTTTCAGTCTGCGATGTGCAGTGATTCAGCAGTGCTCCAGTATCGGGATATAGAGTCAAGCTGTGAGGCTGTTGTTTTTTTGTCTATTTTAAGAACGATAATTGGGGTGGCATGAAAATAAACAGTTTCTGTGACTCGCTTGTGACGGCCTTGAGAGATAACCACAGTTGTTCTGCCTTCGGGCAAGGCACCGTTGACAGAGCTGGGTGTGATCCAGGTCTCGGCACAATCAGGACATACAGTCGGTGTTCCCTCGGTGGGCTGGTCCGGTGTGTTCAGAGTCGGGCGGTGCGGAACGGAAGTTATAAATGCGGAATAAAACCAAGCTCTGGGTTTTAATCGTTGTGTTTCAGTTCTTTATCTGCAGTCCGAGATCCTGGATGACGGCTTCTGAAAGTGGCGATGGAAGTTGTTGATCAGTATCGTTCATGCCCAAACAGGCACTGCGCTCGCGCTGTGTTCATTCCAGGCATATTTCTGCCCTTCCTTGAGAGTCCTTCAATTGAGACGACATCAAAACGTCCGATTTGGTTGTACTTTTTTCTATACTGAGGAGTACCCTTGTTGCTTTCTCCATGTTTCCTAGCAGAGACTAACACTGCTCTGTTTGTTGTGCCAGACTTAAAGTTTAAGTATCTGATCTCTCACTACGTGAGAGATCAGATACTCAAACTGTAAGTCTTCCCAGTTGAACAATTCAAAGCCTTTTTTAAACGACATGATTCCTGGCTGAAAGTGACAGAGTAACGAGGCTTGTAGAGGGCTGTTCCCTGTCTAAATAGATCCCAGCTGAAAGTAAGCAATAAACCATCTCAATTTGTCTCCACCTTCTGGTTAGAATGGCATTCACGTCATCAAATCCCCCTTCTATCAACCTCCCAAAGAAGCAGGCCTTGTAGGATTTGTTAATCAATATTATCATGGGAATTCCTATGCTTTATTGTGCCATGCTTGGTTTTGTTGTGAGCTCTACAAAAGGGTGAAAACCCTTTTGTTTTGGACTGTCACTAATAATAACGGAATACATTTGATTATTTAGGGATTTCGATTTTTTTTCCTTACCAGTTTGAAAGTGCTGTGGGAAAACCATGCAACACTTATTCAAACGTGCATCCTCAAATGTAATGTATTTCTGGCCTTTAGGATGCTTTTATTTCCTTGTACTCAACGCAGGAAAATATGGTAAATTGCTGTTTTTGACAGGACCATTGTTAGACCAAACCAGGGTCTTTCTCACTGCATAATAATCAGGTGAGGTGGTGGCAAGAAAGAGTAGAATTTCAAACGAAGCCCCCAAAAATGTGTTAATTAAGACGATCTGCTGCTTTTCCACATACAAAGAAACACAACAACGACAAAAAGACTCCTGATGCCTCACAAGTTGTCTTCCACCGCGTTGCTCAGAATAGCCCTGACCTCCGAAAAAAAGAACTCAGGTCTGCTGTTTGCATGTGCCAAGAAGAAGCAGGGGGGGGTATTTATAACAGAGTATTGTGTGTTGCAGCTTAGTCTTTGTCAATACAACAGATCTTTTGATAGTCAGTTGTCCCCCATGACTAGGGGGCCGGCCCAGCAATATAGAGCCCTTCATTTAGTCTGGCCAGACCACCCATCTTTACAATTGGCTTCAATGTCTGTATGGGATAACAGGTCGAAATCTGTGCTTATTTGACCTAAATCTTATTGGTGGATCTCAAAACGGTGTATACAGGCATAGTTCTGGTAGAACTGACCGATTTGATGAATAATGCGACTGATGGAGTTAGACTGCAAATGCTGATGAGGAAATTGCACACGTTGCTTTAACAAATGAGCTGTTTCTGTGAAAAACCTACAAATAAAGAAATATTGAAATTGGACCTTCCCTTGGATGCCTGGATACCTTTTTGTATACAAGTATTAATAAAATGAGGAATGCATTTGTTTTGAGTAAGCAGAAGAAAAGGGTTTTGACGTAACCATGTTATGACTAAAGATCTACGACTCATTGGAGAATAAAATGTGTATTTATGCATGTGTTTATTAATAAAGCGTTATTGCTGTGTTCAAAATGCATTCATATAAACTCCTATTGCTGGGAAGTGGCCTTAAGAAACTGCTGAAGGATAAGTCACAAACTCGGCACACACTACTGTTTTTATAATCTGAATATCTCCGACTGGCTGGAATGGAGGAGGAGGCTGATCAAACGACAGTGCAAAGTCATGAAGCTTATCTCGATTCATTCGGATGACCACACACATTGACACTTCTGATAAATGTCAACGTTCAAAAGGTGAACAACGCCGCTCGTAAAGAAAGGGGAACGGGTGTTGTGGTTTACGGCCGCTGAGACGGTGTTATTCGTTGCGTCAGCAGAGCATCCTGTGTTGCCTGCAAATGCACTTCCTGCCTTTCTTTTTGTGTTTGCCTACACCTGGGCTCAGGGTGTCGTCCCGCAGAGCCATCTGCCAGGGGAACGTACACACACACACACACACCCACACAAGAACACATCACAACAGACACGCTCAGTCCCTGTCCCCTTGGCGCTGGTTACAGTGATGTATGTCGAGCACTGGTCTGCCGCAGCCTCTTGACTTGTTTGTTTGACATGTGGTGATTGGTTTTGCATTATGTAAGCTGTGCTTCCTGTGTTAATTTGAGGCCTGCGTCAGTAAGCTGCAGCTCTCGGGTCTTGGATTGTCTTTATTGTTCGTATTGGCCACTGTGTGGTGTTCATTTTATTTCAATTCACTCCATTGTTTTCAATGTTTCTTCGAGACCTCACTCCCTGTGTCGTATGGCTGGGTTTGATTCGTCTTGACAGTGAGGGACACGACAACGCCCCCTCCCCCCCCCCTCCTCTCTGTTGGCTGGCCTCAGTTTGGAACTGGGTGCGGTCTGTTTTTTTAGTGGTCTTTATTTTCTCATCCAACTATTTAATGTACAGCCTTTCACCCGCCTGATTTACCAACCTGTAAATCACGGCCTAGCCCCCACTCTCAAACCTCCTCTTGCAACAATCACAGAGGCCGTCACTCCTCCCCCCCAACGGGCCCCCCGGCCAATCCCGTCGCGCGTGTTTATTTATTCTGACGGGGAGGCCCATGTGACTGCAGCCGGCCAATGGGGCGGCCGCTGTGGGCTATGACGTCACTATCTAGCTGGTTCCCTTCAGCAGCAGGGGAGCTTCATTTTCTGCTCGGTGTTTGTGCTAAAATGGAGGCTGGCTCGTCGCCTTAGCACGGGCTGCCCTCTGCCCCGCTCCCGCCCAGCCTCGGCACCCTGATGTTGGCATGCGCTAGAGCCGCCGACGACATGGTACTGGACGCGTCTAGCTCCAACGGGCCCTTCCAGCCCATGGCCCTTATGCATTTTAGAGGTGAGAATACCTTCTGTTGCTTGTGTGTGTGTGTGTGTGTGTGTGTGTGTGTGTGTGTGTGTGTGTGTGTGTGTGTGTGTGTGTGTGTGTGTGTGTGTGTGTGTGTGTGTGTGTGTGTGTGTGTGTGTGTGTGTGTGTGTGTGTGTCAGTCAAAGGCAGGCTGGCGAGGAATGTCGTTTCCCTCAACAATCCCTAGCTGCTAAATGCATGTTGCTGTGAGGATAATGGCTCTGGGGCACTGGGTCTGGCTCGCTACAGACTTTTCTAGAGAACGGGGTGGAGAGGGGTTTTTATGTAGTGGTCGCTGTGGCCATAGTATTTCAGGGGAGGCAGGGGGATGTTTGTGTTTTATGCGTTCGGCGGAGTGCTGCTCAGCTAGCTGTTAGCAGCGTGCGAGTGTGTGTGTGTGTATGTGTGAGAGAGAGAGAGGGAGAGAGAGCGAGGGGAAGGGGGTTAACGGAGGGAGGAGGGCTAGTTTTACTGCCTTTTCTGCCTCCCATCCCCCACCAAGACTGCTGATGTCAAAGGAAGTGGGCTGGGATTGTGTTTGTTTGAGGGCCGTATGCATCGGGCTGAGTTTCCATTTTACTGATCAATCTAATCCTTATTGACCCACATCGGAGCCCCTATTGAGAGATTATTCCACCTTTTTGAGTCGGTTTGGGGACGTTTGGTGTAAGCCTGCTGTTTCATGAATGAATGCTCGAGTTGGGGCACGAGCCTGGCCCACACTCGCTGTGGATTTGGGAGTTAAACAGAACCCTTTACATTTGAATATGCATGATCACTCGGTCGAAGCCCGTGGTTCTTGTTGTGCTTTTTATCGTTTACTTGGGTAACATTGCAGCTTTATAAAAGCGTACACTGCCCTCGGAAATGATGGACCCTCGTCTACATTTTACCAGCACATTCTACCAGCAGGAGAGAGGGCTTGTTTTCCAGCCTGACTATGTGGCAGTGTCGGTCTGGCCTCGGGGTGGCGTGCGTCGAGTCGATACCTGCCTGCAAGCAGGGACCTGTTGGGGAGTAAAGGTCAGGCTGGCAGCCATGCAGTGGGGACTGTGTGGGAAGTCTACAGTTGCACAGCGTGTTCCTCAATATTTCAGGCTCGCACAGAAACCCCAGAGCTGTTGTGTAACTGGAGCAGGCCTGAGGTCGAGCTCTGGGAAAACGGTGGTAGCGTGAGATGTGACACACAGGCACACGCGCGCACACACCGAGACACGCATACAGAGACAAACACTCGCAGAGATGTGTACCCAGGGACAAACACACATACACACAGAGACAAGCAGACACGTACACACAGAGACATGCATACAAAGAGACACACACAAACACCCAGGGACACACAGACGCGCGCGCACACACACGGATACGCACGCACGCAGACACACAGACACACATACAAAGACACAGACACCCAGGGATACACACAGGCACGCACGCACACAGACAGAAACGCACGCACGCACACAGAGACACACAAAGACACGCTACATTAAGGTGGGCGTGCCTTGCTCAAAAGCAACCGGTATGTTGAATGGAATGGTGTGCAGTGGAAAGCTTCGGAAGATTATTCTCCTTGTTAAGATGCAAATGTCAGTATGACTGCAATCCAAGTTAGTTAAGACTCTTCACTCAGTTCGGTTGGTCATCAAACACTTCATGCCCACTGCTTAACACTTGAGAGAACATTGATGGATATGAAAACATTTCAATGTTATTGTTGAGGACATCTTGTGTTCAGAGGCTGAGTTACTCAACATCTGCCTATTTCTGAAATCCGGCGTTGCATGAAAAAATATGAAGACAGACATCTACATATTCTTGAAATGTTACACAACCTTACCGCATTTATATTGTATTGATCTCTTAGCATTCAAGTTACTTAAGTCATATCGTGAGCCTCATAGCATAACTGCATTGTTCATGTTTTCAGGTTCATCTTGTATTTAGCTTCAAATGCATAAGTCAAGTTGATGACTTCGGCAGATAGTGATTATGGAATGTAAAAATAGCACTCTGATTGGCTTAGGATATAGCCAATGAGGCACAGTGAATAAACAGCGTTAGGAGAGTGGAGTTTGGTTAGATATCACAATTTGGAGTAAATATGATTCAGCCAATCGTGCTATGAGGCTAAAGATATGCAAACACACCTTGTAATGAGCAGCCAAACCAACAGTAACAGAAAATTTTAATATTTGTATTTTATGAGCCTGTTGGCATCAAACTGTTGGACACTTTTGTTAATAAATTACTGTAAAGGGAAAGGTGACTAAACAACTACCCACAACATTTAGCAGTTTATTGTCTGTTTAGTAATTCATTCATCAACCAATCATTTCAGCAATCATGGGTCGCCTCTCATTACCACAGAAATGTATTATGGATTGACGTAACTCATTGATTGGATTGTGCGACGTGATAATGGGATTTAATCCCTGGTTTGGCTGACCCACCAACCCCAGTAATTGAGAAAAGTACTTTTACCTGACTCACATAAGCAAAGTGTCTTTCACACTGGAAGTGTTGAATAAATTCTCCGTTACTATCTGCGATGTACCTCGGGTGTGAAGTTTTGTTTTGTGGGAACATCCTTCATTGTAATTTATTTTCACATTCATATAGTTCTTGTTTTGCGGACGTGTTGATTTCCCACAACACTTTTTTTTCCCACAACACTCAAGAGCTTGTTTGTCATGCAGCAAGATAACCATTTTACCCAGATGACGGTTTTATTAGTGTGTGTGTGTGTGTGTGTGTGTGTGTGTGTGTGTGTGTGTGTGTGTGTGTGTGTGTGTGTGTGTGTGTGTGTGTGTGTGTGTGTGTGTGTGTGTGTGTGTGTGTGTGTGTGTGTGTGTGCGTTATATTATAGATAGACTGTGTAAATATTTCCAACCAACTCTCATACTGATAACACATACTGACATGTATATGATACACCGATGGCTGACAATATTCCCCAATCAAAGGAGCCTCGTTGTTAAGCAACCACGGCCGAAGGCGGAAGCCATCTTTGAATCGCTGTTGACCTCCCCTAGACCAAAGTCCTGCTCTGAACATGTCGCCATGGCGATGTTCACATACACACACATATTGTCCGTTGAGATAATGGACGGCTTTCGTGGACTTAGTATCGGCAAAGGATTCACTGTTGCTAGGGTTATGGTCTCGAGTATACGTCACTCTAAAATGCACATTAGCCATACTATAAGACTATAATGTGTGTATGTATACCAGCCGAAAGAGTTGGTCAACTAACTATACGTATTGTGTGAGTGTGCTTGATTGACAGGTGGTTTGATCAGGGTTTGGTTGAGTGACGGGGTGATGTGTGGTAACCGTAGGTTCTCCATGGCCGGATGGTGAGGCAAACCAAGTGGTGATGTCTACACACTGTGTGGCTTCTGAGGAACGCTGTGTTTGTTTTTCCTCTAGCCCGATGGCCTGCTCCATTAGCCCTATCGGGGTGGCCTGAATTAAAACACTGTTCGCTTATTCTGAGCGGAGCTGCTCTTCCGTAGCAGAGATTCGAAAGTGGATGTCCGACATCCCTGCAGTTAATGAAGGGCGTTTTACTTCCCATTTTGACCCGACCTCAGATCTTACCAACTCTCTCAAATCACGTTCCACCGCTGACCTTTCAATAAGAAAGAAACGGATGTGCTCCACTTTAAAATGGCCAGGGCCTCCTGACACTCTGTGGCTCTAGTCTGCCTGTACCGTGCTCTGGAGTAAATGTCATGTCCTCAGTGTTGAGGTGGGCTCTGCGTTGACCTTCACAGCTTACGTGATAATTCTATGAGTAAGCGTTCTGATTGTTTTCTCTCGCCACCACCCCTCCCATGCTTCCGGGCCGGGAACGATCGATTGGCAGGGGAAAGCTGTTGAGTGGGGAAGTCATGCATGCTCCCTGGCACTAAAGAATGGGCTGTCTTGTTGACAGTGATGAGTGTGCTGCCGTGTGTTCTCGTAATGGATCTGGAGGGGTGTTCCATCCCATTTGAGAAGGACTCTTGTCGGCACGATGGTGTAAGGCATCAAGCACTGAAACGTCGGCTACGTCTCCTCTACGCCACTGCAAAGTAGGGGAGTGCCCCATGGCCAGGAGGGGGTGTTCGTGAAGGAAAGCCAGAGCAAAATGTGTAATCCTGTTCCTCGATGCTTCATCATGGGTTCTGCACTTGTGACATGGCCCGTAACCAAATGATTGCAGTCGGGAGGAAAATTCAACATCACCGGGTTTGGATAGATCAGCAGTTGGGTTTCAATTGCTCGTTTGCTTTAATTATTTTTAGGAATGATACTACCCCGAAAGCAGGGGGACGGTAATTTGTGAGCCGTGATTAGGGATTGAGCCTGACTGCGCTGACCTTATTAAAGATGGTGTCTCTCGCCCTGTGATCCGTCGCTGGTGTTCTGCTCGGTTTTAAATATGATTAGTGTCCAGGTCTAATGAGGTTTCTTACCTGTCCCCTTTGGAGGTTTCGCAGTTAAGTTAACGGTGATTCGTTAGCCTGGGAACCAGACGGATTTGGCGAGCTCGTGTTTCATTTCCTCTGCAGACAGGACTGGCGTCGCTCCCGTGCAACCTGGTATGAAGTAGACCGACCAATCACAACCTTTTATCTCACATGATGCGGGATGATTATGATGAAGGTGCCGGGATGGCTGGCGCTGCTGTTCGCCGGTCTATTTGTTACGCTATAGAGACCATAGTAAAGGAACTCAACGGTATATTTTCACTAAAAGAAGAACGGACGTCTGTATTTTAAGCTTTTGCTGAGGAGAAAATATCTTATTTTTTGTCCCTTGCTTCAACTTTTAAGTTGTGTTTGTTTGGTCTGTGCACGTTGGCGCAGCCCTTTGGACATCGAACATGAACAGGGAGGTTCTGATGCCAGGCACGTGATTTGACTCCCTACTGCTTAGAAACAGCATTGGACAGTTGGCTGACGGTAGATGGACGTTCACACAGCTATTTGTAATCTGCAGTCAGAAAGGATAATTTCTTAAGGTTCTTTTCTCCCAACATTTTTTAATGGCAGTTCTAGGTGAAATATTTGCATGTACTATTTATTTAGACACACAGCAGACTCCTTTACCAAAAGTGAGTTTTGTAGGATGCAAGACATGTCATTAAGGAGCTGAAAGGGTTAAGGCTTGTAGCTGAAGAATAACTTCAACTAAAACTAAATGCCTGTCTGTGTTTTGCTCTAACAACATTTCGTTGTTATTCTGTAACAATGACAAATAAAACTGAACTGAACTGAGGTACACTGTGGAAATTGGGGTTTAAACCCACAACCCTTCGTCTAGGACAGAGGTCAGGAACCTATGGTTCTGGAGCCATACTTGGCGCTTTCAGTGATTGCAAACAGCTGACCATAATGCTGAAATCGTATTGTATTACCAAAAATAAATGCAATTTTAACAAAAATAATGTATACATGTCTTCAATTACAAAGCTACATTTCATTGGCAAAGTTACAAAGCTAGGTTCATATCCAAGTCTGATTCAACATCTATTGACCCGTATTTAATCAGAGTAGATCATAAACTGCTAGGAAAGGGAACATCATCCTTCTTTCCAGCCCAAATAGTCGAATATCCATTGAATGAATATCTTGCCGAAAACTTTTGAAAAGGAATTGTGCAAACTCTTCTTTGGCTCTTTATCATCCATCTCAAGTCGTTCATTTATCTTATGGATCTGCCAAATTTAAAGGTTCCCGACCCCTTGGCTATGATCATAAACACCCAAATTGTACCGTGGCCCCCTATGACATACAGGATAACGGTTAGGATGATGTGAATTAAGAAATTGCTTAAATTATCTGCATATCATTAAAAAAAAATTATCCGTCACAACTATCTGACATTATTCATGTAAAAATACTACTAATACGTTTTGTGGAAGGAAAGCCGAGAGGTAGTGGCGAATATCTATTCGCCACTACCTAGGGACCAAAGAGAGAGACGACAGCTCCTGTTAGGACGGTCCTGTTACAGTCCACAGAGGACGAACTGCGTGTTCATTCACGGGGGGCATAACGTCGTCCTCCCCCTTCTCCCCGCAGATGTTCCTCCGGCCGAACAGGAGAAGCTCTTCCTCCAGAAGCTGCGGCAATGCTGCGTCCTCTTCGACTTCCTGTCCGACCCTCTGAGCGACCTGAAATGGAAGGAAGTGAAGCGCGCCGCGCTCAGCGAGATGGTGGAGTTCATCACGCACAACCGGAACGTCATCACGGAGCCCATCTACCCGGAGGTGGTGCACATGGTGAGTGAGGTGGAGGGGGTGGAGGTTGTTGGAGGTGGGGGCTGTTTAATGCAGCGGCGGTGGCCCTGAGGGCGATGAATCGGTGGGATTTACTAACGGAGACGTTTATGTTTCCGTTAATTAGCGTATGCTCGGCTGCAAGGCGGAATTATGCGTGGATTTTATTTTGAATCAGTTTGACACACAAACAAGGCTATTTTTATATGGATTCAACATGTGAAGAATGATGTTTCTAAAAAAACATCCTGGATGAAGACATCGGATTTTTGTATAAAATTCTCCAATATGATGCTCCATAGCTCATACTAGTGTTGATGCGGTAAAATATCAGCAACGTGTTTATCAAACCATCGGTTAGACAAAATTGCTTAACTTTATCACACTAATGAACAAAAAAAACAGTTTTACTTTGATAGTTCCCCAAGCCAAGCCGCTAACCTGGTGCAGTACACAACGATCGCTTGGTTCCTGAAGATACATCAGTGGCTGAACAAACCTTTGTATTATGGTCTGCCTTGTAACACCATCCTTTTGATCTTTTATTCAATTCCTCCGTCGCAGACTGAAGCCACGGCAATCGCCAGTGGCGTAAATACTCCCTGGCTATTTCCGATTCGTATAGCTCCAGCCTTACTCATGACCGAGTCACAGGACCCAGCAGCCTCCCAGACCCCCCTGTGAACCCGAGTGTGACTAAGACCCTGGTTCCTACGGGACTAGTCGCTGAACCATACACAGATAGTTCAGTTGGTAGCGATTGAACCATGCATGGTTTTAAAACTCCTAGATGATGGTCATTCTGGTGTCTACAGTGGATACTGGACGGCTGATGCAAGTAGTAGTCTTGGTGTGTTTCACTGACTTTTAATTACCGTAGTGAGGTTTTCACTGCAACATTGTTGTGGCTGACGTGACCACCGTCCTTCAGTTATTATTACGTCTGAATCGGTTTATTGATGCGCTGCTCCGAAGGCATCATGTGGCCAAGTTTGCTTCCACCGGAACGGCTTAAAGCACTTTGATGTTTATCAAAGCCTTTCCTCGGTGCCACGCGGTGACCTGCGGACGATCAAGGTGCAAATGTGGCCTCGTTCTTAACCCCGGCCGCTATTTGATCATTGCGGCAGGAAATGCAAGGGAGCTGTCGAATCAGCATGAAAATATCCTCTTACAGGCCTGGCAGACCCTTCGCCCATGGCGCTTTGAAGTCCAGCGGTCCCTTTAATCATCAAAGTGGGGACTTTGTCAGGACATCTTCTATGCTCATAAGTGCGCGAGGGTCAATCTTTGCTTTTTTGATTGTATTTTTTTGTTATTTTGTGTTTCCCTGGTCCCAGTTCTCGGGGAACATGTTCCGGACGTTGCCCCCCTCATCCAACCCCACAGGGGCGGAGTTTGACCCGGAGGAGGACGAGCCCACGTTAGAGGCTGCATGGCCACACCTACAGGTACGTGATGTCACACCTACAGGTAGATCAAGTGACTACTACAGGTAGATCATGTGACTACTACAGGTAGGTCATGTGACTCCTACAGGTAGATCATGTGACTCCTACAGGTACGTGATGTCACACCTACAGGTAGATCATGTCACACCTACAGGTAGATCATGTGACTCCTACAGGTAGATCATGTGACTCCTACAGAGATTGTGTGACTCCTACAGGTACATCATATCAGACCCTCACGCCTCGTTTCCACATACAGGGTTACCACATTCTCGTATGCGATCCAACTGTCTCCGACCGAAAGTCCATTCATTCCTATGTGATTCTCCGTAATGTACGTTTTTCCTCCGAGACTCCTCCCCTCCGTAAAATTTCTGTCCGGAATGTCCGTAATATACGTTCAAAAAATTTAACTTTCGCCGTCGTTTTACGGAGATACCGTATGAAAGTTTTTATGTTTTTCAGAAAACATGTAAGTACCTGGCAGGCCAAACTCCTCGCCGATCTCTTTCCAAGCCTGGTTGGTTTTGTTTTTATCTCTGTATATGTCGATCCTCATGTTCCAAAGTACCGGTCTCCTAAAAACGGCCATTATCATACGCTCCCCCATCTTTTGTCCGTAAATAAATTCATGTCCGTACGTAAAACACTAGCGACTCCTTCCGTAAATTTACGGAAGCACGGATACGAAAAACATACGTATGTGGAAACGAGGCGTCAGGTAGATCATGTCACATAATGTGACCTATAATAGATGTAATAAAGTGGCATAGTATATCAACACACGCAACACTCCTTATGTTTTATTGTTTGAGTGACTTCCTTGTTCGCTCCCCTTTCCGGCAGCTGGTCTATGAGTTCTTCCTGCGGTTCTTGGAGTCACCAGACTTTCAACCAAATGTAGCCAAAAAGTATATCGACCAGAGATTTGTCATGCAGGTGAGCATTTCCTTTTTATTTTCTGTTTCTTATTTGAATGTAAAATGTAGATACAAAACACTTAACATATACAGTCAGCATTCGTCAAGCTCTTTCCGTTTCCAAAAATGGAAAAAGACACAAAATGACGATTGCTGTGTTTCAGTCACGCTGTAGTGGTGCCTTTTCATTTCATGTTCTTCCTTGTGTTCATCCTCACAGCTACTAGACCTTTTCGACAGCGAGGACCCCCGCGAGAGAGACTTTTTAAAGACCACGCTCCACCGCATCTACGGGAAGTTCCTCGGTCTGAGGGCCTACATCCGAAAACATATTAACAACATATTTTATAGGTGCGTAGCGGACGAGGAGGGCTCATTAAGGACATCTGTGGTTATTTACCCCTACTGGAGGCTGATGGATTTTCTTTGTTAACCGCCTGTGGGTTGATTGTTGCTCGCAGGTTCATCTATGAGACTGAACATCATAACGGAATAGCAGAGCTACTGGAAATATTAGGCAGGTAAGAACAGGTCGAAGCCCGTCAAGCTTCTATGGCTCCCTTCCATTCTTCTGATTTACGATTTCTAAAAAAAGATCACGGGTTGAGATAAGAATCTATAAAATGCAAATTATGCATATAAATAGCCTCTTTCACAACAGGCTTCTCCCAAATATGATTAAATACATAAAATGACAACCAGCTGGTTTATTAATAAGCTTAATTTCAGTCTAGAATTTCTTCTTGGTATAGATATTCAGTGGAGCACGGTGGTTCCCAGTAAATCATTTTAATTTTGACTACAGAGTAGTGACCTATGCAGAGAAAGTAGCGATAGCGAAAGTGAAGTCTGCGTGGCCTCCAAGCAGAGCTTCTTGGTACTTTCCTTCTTGACCTCTGTGATCTGATCTCTTGCAGCATAATCAACGGCTTTGCGTTACCACTAAAAGAGGAGCACAAGATATTCCTTCTGAAAGTTCTGCTGCCACTGCACAAAGTCAAGTCTCTCAGCGTCTATCACCCACAGGTCAGTAGTTACGTCCATGTTATGAGCCATCTCGATACACTCACGGCCTTCATTTGTCTGATAATAACCGTTGCATCACTTACTTTCTCTGTTAGCTGGCCTACTGTGTGGTTCAGTTCCTTGAGAAGGACAGCACTCTGACAGAACCGGTAAGCCTTTTGTAAGACTTTGTATTTCGCTCAGGATCCATTGACTCACGAGGCCAATGATTACCATGTTATCCCATTCACCGGAAAATCATTTGATTTGGACAATTGGATTACAATCTTATTGCCAAAACTGTATAGATGGATTTCAGTGTTGTGGCTGGTTCAAAAAATCTAACACAACCCTTTGGGTATGGGATGGAGCCCCCATGACAAACCATAACCATATGTCCAAACCATAACATACATCATAACCATTACCATACATCCAACCCATAACCAATACATCCAACCCATAAACCATACATCCTAAACCGTGGGTACTAAGGCTCTGGTTTCTCTGCAGGCTGTGACGGCGCTGCTCAAGTACTGGCCCAAGACCCACAGCCCCAAGGAGGTGATGTTCCTCAACGAGCTGGAGGAGATCCTGGACGTCATCGAGCCCTCGGAGTTCGTCAAGGTCATGGAGCCACTGTTCCGTCAGCTGGCCAAGTGCGTCTCCAGCCCCCACTTCCAGGTACCGAGTGCACGCTAGGCCGACGCTTCTCAAACCCAAGGTTGGGGACCGGGCTTATGGCTACGTGCAGTGTTGCAAGATTTGGCCAGGTTTCCGGCCGATGCCAGTGTTGCCAGATTGGATGGGAAACCTGGCCCAATCTGGCAACACCGGCCCTGTGTAGCAAATAGCAGGGTTGCCAGATTGGGTGGGAAACCTGGCCCAATCTGGTAACACTGGCCATGTGTAGCCAGATCAGATCCTTGATTGTTTGGACCCGTGCGTCACGTTTGTTGATGCATGCAAAAAATACTAATCGACGCGTCAGATCACAGATTTTGCAATTTGCACCAGAACACATTTCACATCACTCAAAGTCACTGAGGGGAAACTCCCTGTCCGGATCCACCCACTTGATTTTGAAACCAATATTAATTCTTCAATTCAAATTCTGTGTATATGCTGTCCTATCTATGGAGGAGGGGTAAGGTACTTTCAAAATCGACCTTGCTCTGGCTGGTTTATCCAAATCGCCGTCCCTACCGTTAAAGCAGAAATCTCTCGGATCTCTGTTTGATTATTTTTGGTGGCAACGGGGGCAAATCGATGCCGCGACACTCGAAACAAAGCTGGGGAGCGAGTGTGTTTTGGTAGTAGCAACGCCCTCAAACCAGCCCCTGCCTTTGGTTGACAGCAGGGCAGGAATGTCGCCACCGAAACCAAGTCCTTGACATTTATCGTGCTGCAAATCAGTACATGAAAATCTTTAGAGAGGTCTTCGAGATTGTCACTTAAGTGGATATTGTATGCAAGATCCTGTACTGCAGGATCTTTGCTCACGCCTCCAATACGTGCCACCCCCCCCCCCCCCCCCCAAAAGGCAAACTTCCTGGATCCCTTGTAACCACATCCATGACATCTGTGTGAAGCGCCTCTGGCCACTTTCTAGTCTTTTTCGTTTGGATTCGTTCGTCTCCAACTTCTTGCCGGTGAAAAATCCCCAAGAATGCATCATCTGTAAACATTATAACCGTTTCAATGGTGGCTATCTTTACCGGAGTCCGTGGGTTAGGGTGGATCCATGAGGGGGTTCAGGGGTGCTGGCGGGTACTGCTACGACGCTACTGACCGCGGCCTCTGCTCCTGTAGGTGGCAGAGCGGGCGCTGTACTACTGGAACAACGAGTACATCATGAGCCTGATCAGCGACAACGCAGCCAGGATCCTGCCCATCATGTTCCCCGCGCTGTACCGCAACTCCAAGACCCACTGGAACAAGTGAGTCAGCCTTCTCTCTCTCTCTCTCTCTCTCTCTCTCTCTCTCTCTCTCTCTCTCTCTCTCTCTCTCTCTCTCTCTCTCTCTCTCTCTCTCTCTCTCTCTCTCTCTCTCTCTCTCTCTCTCTCTCTCTCTCTCTCTCTCTCTCTCTCTCTCTCTCTCTCTCTCTCTCTCTCTCTCTCTCTCTCTCTCTCTCTCTCTCTCTCTCTCTCTCTCTCTCTCTCTCTCCCTCCCTCCAGTCTGGGCCTCTCTCCGCCCCCGCAGACCAGCGCACACGCTGCCACCGTCCGTATGGTCTGTGTGTTTATCGCTTTTTTTATATTGTGTCGCAGGACAATCCACGGGCTTATCTACAACGCTTTAAAGCTGTTCATGGAGATGAACCAGAAGCTGTTTGACGACTGCACCCAGCAGTTCAGAGCCGAGAAGAGCAAGTAAGGTCACACCCCTCGCCTCCCATTCTAGCATCGGCTCGAATAGACGCCATTCATCCGTGTTCACCCGCTACATGTTTTAAGTGTCTTTTCCTCTGGTTTGACGTTTTGCACGGCAGTCTCTAACGGGTTTTGTAAATGTTGTTGTTTGGTCAGAGAGAAGGCCAAGTGGAAGGAGAGGGAGGATGCATGGGTGAAGATCGAGAGTCTGGCCAAGACCAACCCGCAGGTGTGTGAAGTTCCTCCATTTCTCTGCACTCGTCTTCCCCTTCCACAGGCTTTGAATAATCTCTAATATCTAAACCATGTTCATGAAAAACAGCCAGGCTGTCGGGTCTTATCCCATTTCAGTTTAAACGGACTCGTATAGCAGTGACGGACTACGCTGGTTAAACCTCCTATCTCCTGCCTCTGAATCCATCTGGGGGTGTCCGCACGCGTCTCACCTCCTGTCCCTGCGCCCCCCCTTCTCCCCCCCCCCCCCCCCCCTCCAGTTCCTGCTGTACATCGACCTGGGGGGCACGGGCTCCCCCATGGACATGGAGACGGACTGCCCCCCGCTGGACGACGTGGCGCTGCTGAAGAAAACGGTGGAGGAAGAAGCCATCCAGGTAGCCCGCCTGCGGAGGACACCCATGTGAACCCCCCTTAACCCCCGACTCCCACCTACACCCCCACCGCCCCCCCTCCCCGACCACCACCAGCTGTGGAATTCGTTTTTTATTTCGTTCTTCCTTTTTTTTATGTTTTCACATCGAATCCAGATCCAGCGGGATCCGCGCAAGGACCGCCCGCTCATGCGGAGGAAGTCTGAGCTCCCCCAGGACGTGTCCACCGTCTCCGCCCTGGAGTCCCACCGGCGGGCCCAGGACATATTGCCCCTCGGCGACGGCGGCCACTAGGACCGCCGCCGCTGCCCGGTCCGGCAGAAGCCAGCATCAGCCGCCGGCGCCATCCGGCCGCACGGGACGGCCCGGTCCTGCCAGCACACCCAGCCCACCAGCCGCCCCCCAGAGCCGAGCCCCCCCCCCCCCCCCCCCTTCCCCTGGCCTGGCCTCAGTGCAGGGCCTGACAGGGGGGACGAGAGCTGCGGGCAACGCTGGACTTTCTTTGCTTGGCCGGAATAAAAAAGGCGCTCCACCACGTTCAAAGGCGGCCGTTCCTTCTTCCTCCTCCTCCTCCTGTTCTCCGCTCCCGTTCTCCTGGCTTCTTTCCTCTTTTGTTCAAGTGTTTTCCGCTTTGTTTCGCTCTCGGTTAACGGGGTGCAGTGCTGCCCCCTTCTGGTCATTTCTCTCAGGTGTTTTCTGTGTGAACTGTCTCTCTCTTCTTCTCTTGCCTCTTTTTAAGATGTCAGTGGTTGTACGGGTGACGCACGCTTGCCCCCCCCCCCCTCCCTTGCGCACCTCCACCTGGGATTTCTTTCGCATTTTAATTTAAAAACAAATCCATACAACACAAACCCATCAATTGTTTTCTTCCAAACAGCACACTGCGATTATCCCATACCGTGTCCTATGGTCCCCAAACGGCTTTATAGGTGTGTGTGTGTGTGTGTGTGTGTGTGTGTGTGTGTGTGTGTGTGTGTGTGTGTGTGTGTGTGTGTGTGTGTGTGTGTGTGTGTGTGTGTGTGTGTGTGTGTGTGTGTGTGTGTGTGTCTGAAATTCATGGCTGTATCCGTCTGTCCTCTAGAATGCACGCTTGGATCCAAACTCCGTTTTGTGGGCGTTCCTCCCCCCCCCCCCCGCCCCCCAAAGCATAGCTCTCCAGGTTATTCCGTCTGTGGGACCCCCTGTCTGTGCGTTCCCTTGCAGGGGCCTAGTCTGGTGCCAACAGCGTTCTCGTTGTACCACGTCCCCCCGTCCCCCCGTCTGTCTGAAGCGGTCGTCCGTGCACAACTCGGGTGTCGGCTCATCCTTGTTCTAGCTTTTCTTTTGCCGGCTCTGGAGAGGAGCTGGAGATCGATCTAGCTGCGGAAGGTGTTTACAGACCGTCCCAGGCCACGCTGGGTTCAGAGGGAAGCAGACTCTGGGGACTTGTGCTGGTGTCTTGCGGCTTATTTCCCCCCCCCCCCCCGGCCCCCTTTGTCCCCTAAGGACCACCGTGTCGCCAAAGCGCGGTAGGCTAGGGGCCGGGGATGTGTTGGACCACCGGCCTTCTTCTGTTCAGTGCCTTCTGTAGTCCGAGTGGGGGGGGGGGGGCGAGGGGCTGATGAGACGGCGCTCGCGCTGACGATGCCAAAACTCACAGCGCAACGCACGGCTCACGCCTTCGGGGGGGGGGGGGGGGGGGGGTTATGGTCCGGCAAGTGTGGGGGTGGGGTTGTGGGGGGAGGGGTGTATTGAGAAGGGAAGTCCGTCAGAGGAGTTGCTCGTCCACCACTGCAGCGAGGAGGAAGGACTTCCTGGTGAAACTTGAAGCAAAAGGTCGCAGGACCAACGACAATGACACACGAGAATATAACAAAAGAAAATCCACAATGCTGTCTACCGCGTGGGTGTGTAGGGCTCCAGCACTCCAGTGTGCCTATTAATACAAGTTGGCAGCCACCCCAAAGCACCCCCACCCCAAAGCACCCCCCCCCCCCCCCCCACCCCACACAAACACACACGCGCACGTATATATATATAGACAAAATGTATATAACATACGTTGTAACTTTGGGTCACCTGTACGTGGGGGGCAGTACCCCAACACTGCCCCCCCCCCCCACAGCTAAGCTCCCAGGATCCCTTGCAACCACACTGCTGTACAAACCCTCTCTCTCTCTCTCTCTCGAGAAGGCTCTCTTCTTCACGTCATCCGTGTGAAGCGCCTCTGGCCGCTTTCTAGTCTCTTGCGTTTGGATTAGTTCGTCTCCAACTTCTCGAACCGGCAAAACTTCTTGTCAGTGTTTTTTGACTGAATGTATTGCATACTGTAAATAACGGAAAAAAAAACTCCCGGATCTTTTCTGTCTTGTTTACCCCTATCCCCCCCCCCCCCCCCCCCCCAATTTTAAAAAGGACATTAGCAGACGGATTAGAGTGCTAACAAACTGAGAAAACGTCCCCACTACCTGAAGCCATGGTGTTGTTCTCACAGCCCCCGTTACGAGACATACGGTAGGGCGTTGTTCAGGAGACGGCTTCAACGAGGCCCTCTCTGGAGCTCGGCTCACTTTTGGTTTCACTTCTTTTGTTCTCTGAAAAGAAATGATTGTTGCAAGTGTCCTTTAGTATTTGTATTTGTACTACTCGTACTAAATGACTTCATCTAATATTGTACATATAATGTACTTTTATTTTGTGTTGAATCTATTATTAAATGGTAGATTTCATATTTTGTACAAAATACCTGGATAATGTACAGAATACAGAGGTTATTACGACTGCAGTCAGTTGGTAAGGGGCACAGACTTCAACACGTGAATATTTACATTCAGAACTGTATAGAATTTGGATAGTCGCTTTTTTTTTTTGGATGACATAAAAAAAAAAATTGAAATGTTGACATCTTTCCGTTTTGGGTTTCTCTTGGAAACGTCGTCATCCCACATGTGTCATCTTTGAGTGTGCTTCGATCCAAATCTCCAGTGATGTACATCTATCTATATACAGTAAATAAAGAGAACATGTGAGTTTTATATTTTCATCCTATACCTGCTGTGTGTTTTTAATTTTCTTGCCATTTCTTTAAATTATTTATAATCGATAACCTATCTTGGAACGCAATTGGTTCATTTTGTTAAATTAGAGTTCAACCGTCTTTCTGAGCGACAGTTGGAACTTGTTTTTCAGAGTATTTTCAGACAAAACCAACACGGTATATTAAGGACTAATGCTAAACGATGTTAAATTATAAACGTGTACTAAACACACAGCACAATGGTGGGAAGAGGGGGCTGAAAATAATGCATGGCACAAGGAACAAATATTTGATGCAGTAACATTAACTGTCATTCACACAAATGTAAACTATAAATGATGGCAGGGTGAGAAAAACGAAATAAATATTGACCACGTCCAAAATCAATTTAAATACATTTTAGGTCTATGGTAATACATTCTGGGGAGATGGTCTGAAAATAATGTTGCAAAAAAAGGTCTAAAAATAGAAGAAAGTGTGTAATAATAGTATGAGTCTTGAGTCGCTTCTGCATTCCACCTAATTGTTGGCCTTTGGCGCCATCTGGTGGATAAAGGTCGGAATAAAAAAATGCTCCATAATGGTATAATAATAATAATAATACATTTAATTTAGAGGCGCCTTTCAAGACACCCAAGGTCACCTTACATAGCATATAGTCATCATACATCATAGTATGTACAGTACACCCTTTCCTTAACATTAAACGCCACAGTCCACGGTGACTAATTATTTTAACGAGGTGTGTGTGTGTGTGTGTGTGTGTGTGTTTTGCTTTAAGCAAAACACACACACACACACACACACACACACACACACACACACACACACACACACACCAGTGACGTGCGGTGAAGTTCATGCAAGAGTGCATCAAGTGTTGGCATAGGCCTCCCTTTTGCCAGTAGCTCATTTTTGCTAGTAAAGTTGAGTTTAGAGAAATTTCTTAGCTCTAAAATATCGGTAGATGTTGCTGCTGTCATTTTAACTTTTTGAGTTTCGCAGGGATTACGTGTAGCCGGTGTAATGACGTCAGCTGCGCAAATGTCCAGTAATATCTCGATTTCGATTGTTCCATGTTTGATACGTAGCGTAGATGATTACTGGCATAACATATTTACGTACAAAGGCACAGCAGAGTTGTGCCTTTCGGCGTAGATGTTAAAGAATACAGGATCGAAGCGCGCATGCGCCACATTAGTTTTTCGTTGCCGTTCACAATGAATGGACAGTAAAGGCACTGCTTATTCTACCGGTTTTTGTATTTGATGTTGCGTAACTGATACAATTGTCATCGTAACGTCTAAACAATTGGAATAACGTATATATTGCATATATAAAACACAAGAATACTCGGTACAAATACAAATACAAGTTTATTAAATAAAATGATTTAATAAACATTTTTACGTTTGAATTTTGTCAGGGTAGGCAGTGCCTACCTTGCCTACCCTGATTGCACGTCACTGCACCCATTTCCCAAGTTGTATCTTCTCATCCTCACCGGAACCATAAAAGGTAAATGATCACAATTGGCTGTCCACTCCTACACACAGGCACCTTGTTTGCGTCAACAACGAGTAATTAGTCAGCAAACCTTTTCCACTGATGATTCATAAGCAGAGCGCATGACGCACTCCGATCAGCCTAATTAGCACACGGGCGGTAATTTTCACTGAGAAACACCGGCATCATTAAACCCCTCTCGAGGTCTGCACCTCATCATCCCTCATTAGAGACACGGCTCTGACATGTCCGTGGTCAAATGAAAGCCGATCCATACCCCCGGATCCGGACGAAAATCGTCTGTCGCCCCAAACGTTGCCCCCTGAACTACCCTTCATACCTCCGTCTGGTTTCAGCGTTGTTGTGGATGTAACGCAATAAATCCTCTAGAGGGCAGTGACTGTCGTTCCACAAATTAACGGCATCTACAATCGCAAACATGACATCCGTAGAGATGATTTTGCTCTGCGTCATCCAAAATCGGCAAAAAAAAGTGCAAAAAGTGTGCGGTGGCATGTGACACCCCTCACCAACCCGCAGATTATCTCCTCAAATGTTGTTAAATGACCAGTTACAACTCATTGCCAAAGCAGGGGAACAATAACAATAAACAATAAAATTAAAATGTTAGGTATATAGTATAATATAAGTACAAAACGTCAAATACTATATATATATATGTATATGTATATATATATATATATATATATATTTTTTTTTTTTTTTTTTCATTCTACCTAAAAAAACATAAGGGGTAAAACTGTCGTTTTTTATTGGTCGTCATGAAAAAAAACATAAGGGAAATAATAGAAATACACACATACATTTTAATGTCATGTATATCCTCCTTATTGAGGATTGATTATTGTGTATTGTCATCGCCTCAGTGGTGCAGTGCAGTGCACTCTGCCTAACCCAGTGGAGACCGGGGCTCCATGTTCGGATCCCAGCAAAAACGTTGACAGGGGTGCCACTGTTGTTATTAATCGGCCGTCATGAAATAAATATAAGGGGTAACACTGTCGATATTAATCAAATAAAACTTAGGGGGTAACACTGTCCTATTTTATTGGTCGTCATGAAAAAAAATATAAGGGGTAACACTGTTGTTTTTTTATTGGTCGTCATGAAAAAAAACATAAGGGGTAACACTGTTGTTTTTCTTTGGTCGTCATGAAAAAAAACATAAGGGGTAACACTTTTGTTTTTTATTGATCTTCATAAAAAAAAACATAAGGGGTAACACTGTTGTTTTTCTTTGGTCGTCATGAAAAAAACCACAAGGGGTAACACTGTCGTTTTTTATTGGTCGTCATGAAATAAACATAAGGGGTAACACTGTTGTTTTTTATTGGTCGTCATGAAAAAAAAACACAAGGGGTAACACTGTCGTTTTTTATTGGTCGTCATGAAATAAACATAAGGGGTAACACTGTTGTTTTTTATTGGTCGTCATAAAAAAACATAAGGGGTAACACTGTTGTTTTTTTATTGGTCGTCATGAAAAAAAACATAAGGGGTAACACTGTCCTATTTTATTGGTCGTCATGAAAAAAAACATAAGGGGCAACACTGTCGTTTTTCTTTGGTCGTCATGAAAAAAAACATAAGGGGTTACACTGTTGTTTTTTATTGGTCTTCATAAAAAAAAACATAAGGGGTAACACTGTTGTTTTTTATTGGTCTTCATGAAAAAAAAAATAGGGGGTGACACTGTCCTTTTTTATTGGTCGTCATGAAAAAAAATATAAGGGGTAACACTGTTGTTTTTTTATTGGTCGTCATGAAAAAAAACATAAGGGGTAACACTGTTGTTTTTCTTTGGTCGTCATGAAAAAAAACACAAGGGGTAACACTGTCGTTTTTTATTGGTCGTCATGAAATAAACATAAGGGGTAACACTGTTGTTTTTCTTTGGTCGTCATGAAAAAAACCACAAGGGGTAACACTGTCGTTTTTTATTGGTCGTCATGAAATAAACATAAGGGGTAACACTGTTGTTTTTTATTGGTCGTCATGAAAAAAAACATAAGGGGTAACACTGTTGTTTTTTATTGGTCTTCATGAAAAAAAACATAAGGGGTAACACTGTTGTTTTTCTTTGGTCGTCATGAAAAAAACCACAAGGGGTAACACTGTCGCTTTTATTGGTCGTCATGAAATAAACATAAGGGGTAGCACTGTTGTTTTTTATTGGTCGTCATGAAAAAAAACATAAGGGGTAACACTGTTGTTTTTTATTGGTCTTCATGAAAAAAAACATAAGGGGTAACTCTGTTGTTTTATATTGGTCATCATGAAAAAAAACATAAGGGGTAACACTGTTGTTTTTCTATTGGTCGTCATGAAAAAAAACATAAGGGGTAACACTGTCGTTTTTCTTTGGTCGTCATGAAAAAAAACATAAGGGGTAACACTGTTGTTTTTTATTGGTCTTCATAAAAAAAACATAAGGGGTAACACTGTTGTTTTTTATTGGTCTTCATGAAAAAAAACATAGGGGGTGACACTGTCCTTTTTTATTGGTCGTCATGAAAAAATATATAAGGGGTAACACTGTTGTTTTTTTATTGGTCGTCATGAAAAAAAACATAAGGGGTAACACTGTCGTTTTTCTTTGGTCGTCATGAAAAAAACCACAAAGGGTAACACTAGTTTTTTATTGGTCGTCATGAAATAAACATAAGGGGTAACACTGTTGTTTTTCTTTGGTCGTCATGAAAAAAACCAAAAGGGGTAACACTGTCGTTTTTTATTGGTCGTCATGAAATAAACATAAGGGGTAACACTGTTGTTTTTTATTGGTCGTCATGAAAAAAAACATAAGGGGTAACACTGTTGTTTTTTATTGGTCTTCATGAAAAAAAACATAAGGGGTAACTCTATTGTTTTATATTGGTCGTCATGAAAAAAAACATAAGGGGTAACACTGTTGTTTTTTTATTGGTCGTCATGAAAAAAAACATAAGGGGTAACACTGTTGTTTTTTATTGGTCTTCATAAAAAAAAACATAAGGGGTAACACTGTCGTTTTTTATTGGTCGTCATGAAATAAACATAAGGGGTAACACTGTTGTTTTTCTTCGGTCGTCATGAAAAAAAACACAAGGGGTAACACTGTCGTTTTTTATTGGTCGTCATGAATTAAACATAAGGGGTAACACTGTTGTTTTTTATTGGTCGTCATGAAAAAAAAACATAAGGGGTAACACTGTTGTTTTTTATTGGTCTTCATGAAAAAAAACATAAGGGGTAACTCTGTTGTTTTATATTGGTCATCATGAAAAAAAACATAAGGGGTAACACTGTTGTTTTTTTATTGGTCGTCATGAAAAAAAACATAAGGGGTAACACTGTCATTTTTCTTTGGTCGTCATGAAAAAAAACATAAGGGGTAACACTGTTGTTTTTTATTGGTCTTCATAAAAAAAAACATAAGGGGTAACACTGTTGTTTTTCTTTGGTCGTCATGAAAAAAACCACAAGGGGTAACACTGTCGTTTTTTATTGGTCGTCATGAATTAAACATAAGGGGTAACACTGTTGTTTTTTATTGGTCGTCATGAAAAAAAACATAAGGGGTCACACTGCTGTTTTTTATTGGTCTTCATGAAAAAAAACATAAGGGGTAGCTCTGTTGTTTTATATTGGTCATCATGAAAAAAAACATAAGGGGTAACACTGTTGTTTTTTTATTGGTCGTCATGAAAAAAAACATAAGGGGTAACACTGTCGTTTTTCTTTGGTCGTCATGAATAAAAACATAAGGGGTAACACTGTTGTTTTTTATTGGTCTTCATAAAAAAAACATAAGGGGTAACACTGTTGTTTTTCTTTGGTCGTCATGAAAAAAACCACAAGGGGTAACACTGTTGTTTTTTATTGGTCGTCATGAAAAAAAACATAAGGGGTAACACTGTTGTTTTTTATTGGTCTTCATGAAAAAAAACATAGGGGGTGACACTGTCCTTTTTTATTGGTCGTCATGAAAAAAACCACAAGGGGTAACACTGTTGTTTTTTATTGGTCGTCATGAAAAAAAACATAAGGGGTAACACTGTTGTTTTATATTGGTCATCATGAAAAAAAACATAAGGGGTAACACTGTTGTTTTTTTATTGGTCGTCATGAAAAAAAACATAAGGGGTAACTCTGTTGTTTTATATTGGTCATCATGAAAAAAAACATAAGGGGTAACACTGTTGTTTTTTTATTGGTCGTCATGAAAAAAAACATAAGGGGTAACACTGTTGTTTTTTATTGGTCTTCATAAAAAAAAACATAAGGGGTGACACTGTTGTTTTTTCTTTGATCATCATGAAAAACACCACAAGGGGTAACACTGTCGTTTTTTATTGGTCGTCATGAAAAAAAACATAAGGGGTAACACTGTTGTTTTTTTATTGGTCGTCATGAAAAAAAACATAAGGGGTAACACTGTTGTTTTTTATTGGTCTTCATAAAAAAAAACATAAGGGGTGACACTGTTGTTTTTTCTTTGATCATCATGAAAAACACCACAAGGGGTAACACTGTCGTTTTTTATTGGTCGTCATGAAATAAACATAAGGGGTAACACTGTTGTTTTTCTTCGGTCGTCATGAAAAAAAACACAAGGGGTAACACTGTCGTTTTTTATTGGTCGTCATGAATTAAACATAAGGGGTAACACTGTTGTTTTTTATTGGTCGTCATGAAAAAAAAACATAAGGGGTAACACTGTTGTTTTTTATTGGTCTTCATGAAAAAAAACATAAGGGGTAACTCTGTTGTTTTATATTGGTCATCATGAAAAAAAACATAAGGGGTAACACTGTTGTTTTTTTATTGGTCGTCATGAAAAAAAACATAAGGGGTAACACTGTCGTTTTTCTTTGGTCGTCATGAAAAAAAACATAAGGGGTAACAATGTTGTTTTTTATTGGTCTTCATAAAAAAAAACATAAGGGGTAACACTGTTGTTTTTCTTTGGTCGTCATGAAAAAAACCACAAGGGGTAACACTGTCGTTTTTTATTGGTCGTCATGAATTAAACATAAGGGGTAACACTGTTGTTTTTTATTGGTCGTCATGAAAAAAACATAAGGGGTCACACTGCTGTTTTTTATTGGTCTTCATGAAAAAAAACATAAGGGGTAGCTCTGTTGTTTTATATTGGTCATCATGAAAAAAAACATAAGGGGTAACACTGTTGTTTTTTTATTGGTCGTCATGAAAAAAAACATAAGGGGTAACACTGTCGTTTTTCTTTGGTCGTCATGAAAAAAAACATAAGGGGTAACACTGTTGTTTTTTATTGGTCTTCATAAAAAAAAACATAAGGGGTAACACTGTTGTTTTTCTTTGGTCGTCATGAAAAAACCACAAGGGGTAACACTGTTGTTTTTTATTGGTCGTCATGAAAAAAAACATAAGGGGTAACACTTGTTTTTTATTGGTCTTCATGAAAAAAAACATAGGGGGTGACACTGTCCTTTTTTATTGGTCGTCATGAAAAAAAATATAAGGGGTAACACTGTTGTTTTATATTGGTCATCATGAAAAAAAACATAAGGGGTAACACTGTTGTTTTTTATTGGTCGTCATGAATTAAACATAAGGGGTAACACTGTTGTTTTTTATTGGTCGTCATGAAATAAACATAAGGGGTAACACTGTTGTTTTTTATTGGTCGTCATGAAAAAAAACATAAGGGAAATAATAGAAATACACACATACATTTTAATGTCATGTATATCCTCCTTATTGATGATTGATTATTGTGTATTGTCATCGCCTCAGTGGTGCAGTGCAGTGCACTCTGCCTAACCCACTGGAGACCGTGGCTCAATTTCTGTGGAAAACACAATATCTTTATTTTTAAACGTAATGCTATCATGTCTATTGCACTGTCATATATAACCTCAGGCATAATTAAATTACAAATCTCAGTGGGAAGTGGAGAGAGCTGTGCGCTAACCCCCTGGAGACCGGGGTTCAAGTCCGGTTGGTGTCTTCTGTTGGAAGACTCTTATCTCTATTTCATGCGAATTATAAAGTCAAGTATAACCTTTGTGATGACTTCATCCGGTGTCGTGTTGGTGCATTGTTAAGTTTGGAGGTTAACACTCTAAACAGCTCATGTTCGGATCCCAGCAAAAACGTTGACAGGGGTGCCACTGTTGTTATTTATCGGCCGTCATGAAATAAATATAAGGGGTAACACTGTTGATATTAATCAAATAAAACATAGGGGGTGACACTGTCCTTTTTTATTGGTCGTCATGAAAAAAAATATAAGGGGTAACACTGTTGTTTTTTTATTGGTCGTCATGAAAAAAAACATAAGGGGTAACACTCGTTTTTTATTGGTCGTCATGAAATAAACATAAGGGGTAACACTGTTGTTTTTTATTGGTCGTCATGAAAAAAAACATAAGGGGTAACACTGTTGTTTTTTATTGGTCGTCATGAAAAAAAACATAATGGGTGACACTGTTGTTTTTTATTGGTCTTCATGAAAAAAAACATAAGGGGTAACTCTGTTGTTTTATATTGGTCATCATGAAAAAAAACATAAGGGGTAACACTGTTGTTTTTTTATTGGTCGTCATGGAAAAAAACATAAGGGGTAACACTGTCGTTTTTCTTTGGTCGTCATGAAAAAAAACATAAGGGGTAACACTGTTGTTTTTTATTGGTCTTCATAAAAAAAAACATAAGGGGTAACACTGTTGTTTTTCTTTGGTCGTCATGAAAAAAACCACAAGGGGTAACACTGTCATTTTTTATTGGTCGTCATGAAATAAACATAAGGGGTAACACTGTTATTTTTTATTGGTCGTCATGAAAAAAAACATAAAGGGTAACACTGTTGTTTTTTATTGGTCTTCATGAAAAGAAACATAAGGGGTAACACTGTCATTTTTTATTGGTCTTCATGAAAAAAACATAAGGGAAATAATAGAAATACACACATAAATTTTAATGTCATGTATATCCTCCTTATTGATGATTGATTATTGTGTATTGTCATCGCCTCAGTGGTGCAGTGCAGTGCACTCTGCCTAACCCACTGGAGACCGTGGCTCAATTTCTGTGGACAACACAATATCTTTATTTTTAAACGTAATGCTATCATGTCTATTGCACTGTCATACATAACCTCAGGCATATTTAAATTACAAATCTCAGTGGGAAGTGGAGAGAGCTGTGCGCTAACCCCCTGGAGACCGGGGTTCAAGTCCGTTTGGTGTCTTCTGTTGGAAGACTCTTATCTCTATTTCATGCTAAAGTCAAGTATAACCTTTGTGATGACTTTATCCGGTGTCTTGATGGTGCATTGTTAAGTTAGGAGGTTAACACTCTAAACAGCTCATGTTCGGATCCCAGCAAAAACGTTGACAGGGGTGCAACTGTTGTTATTTATCGGCCGTCATGAAATAAATATAACGGGTGACACTGTCGATATGAATTCAATAAAACATAGGGGGTGACACTGTCCTTTTTTATTGGTCGTCATAAAAAAAAATATAAGGGGTAACACCGTTGTTTTTCTTTGGTCGTCATGAAAAAAAACACAAGGGGTAACACTGTTGTTTTTTATTGGTCTTCATAAAAAAAAACATAAGGGGTAACACTGTTGTTTTTCTATGGTCGTCATGAAAAAAACCACAAGGGGCAACACTGTCGTTTTTTATTGGTCGTCATGAATTAAACATAAGGGGTAACACTGTTGTTTTTCTTTGGTCGTCATGAAAAAAACCAAAAGGGGTAACACTGTCGTTTTTTATTGGTCGTCATGAAATAAACATAAGGGGTAACACTGTTGTTTTTTATTGGTCGTCATGAAAAAAAACATAAGGGGTAACACTGTTGTTTTTTATTGGTCTTCATGAAAAAAAACATAAGGGGTAACTCTGTTGTTTTATATTGGTCGTCATGAAAAAAATCATAAGGGGTAACACTGTTGTTTTTTTATTGGTCGTCATGAAAAAAAACATAAGGGGTAACACTGTCGTTTTTCTTTGGTCGTCATGAAAAAAACCATAAGGGGTAACACTGTTGTTTTTTATTGGTCTTCATAAAAAAAAACATAAGGGGTAACACTGTTGTTTTTTATTGGTCTTCGTGAAAAAAAACATAAGGGGTAACACTGTTGTCTTTATCAAATACAATATAAGGGGTAACACTGTCGATATTTATCAAATAAAACATAGGCGGTGACACTGTTTTTCTTTGGTCGTCATGAAAAAAAACACAATGCTGTCGTTTTTATCAAATGAAACATGAGGGGTAACACTGTCGTTTTTCTTTGGTCGTCATGAAAAAAACCATAAAGGGTAACACTGTTGTTTTTCTTTGGTCGTCATGAAAAAAACATAAGGGGTAACACTGTCGTTTTTTATTGGACTTCATGTTTTAATTATGTTTTATGCAAAACAATTATGTTTTAATTGTTGATATTTATCATTTATATTTTCATACTGACCGGACTTGAACTCAGAACTCCAGGGCCTAGAGTCGTGTGCTCTCTCCGCTGCACCACGGAGACACAGGCCTGTGTTTAATTGAAAGTTATACTTGACCTTATGAATAACTAAAGGATAAAGCTAGGCAATCCAATCAGAATCCTCAGAATCAACAACAACGAATAACACGAGCGTCTTCCTGTAACATACAAACTGTAAACATAGGGCGCTCATATGACGTTAAGCATTTCCTGGCGCATAATGTGACGCTTCAGAACCTAAAACCCATTTTCTCCCCGTTGACACGACAACACATAACCGGCGTTTTCAGAAATCTCCACTTTGGCCGGAGTTTTTAGAAATGATCGTTTCTGTGATAAAAACAGCGTTTTCATGTAAATGAGAGGCCAAACCGGGTGGAAATATCTGCGTTTTCCCTTTGTGTAAACGGGGCCTGGGTCAGGCTGGGCCGCATCAAGTATTCCACAAAAAAAAAAGGAGCACAACTGACCCAATCTAAGTTAATGATTGAGCTATAATAAGATCACGTTGGCTATGTAATCGCTGACAACAGGGTCATTTCATAGCGGTTGTTGGAAACCGGTACTTTTTAGCATCCTTTGGCTTTTGTAGGATTTGGGACTGTCCCGGCAAAAACTGGGACATCTGGTCCCCCTATAACAAGTGATAAAAAAGCGTGGCAAGCCACTCAGCAAAAATCTGCGTTTGACAACAACACACTTTGATGTCAAGTAGGGGGCCACAATATATCATCCCGCGGGCCTCAATTGGCCCCTGGGCCGCGAGTTTGAGACCCCTGGTTTAGAGCGTGCAACTAGTGACCATCCATAACTTACTGTAGAATTTAGTGAATATTTTACTAAATTGGCCTCACGTAGCACACCTATTTTGATTGCGGAAGTGTACTTAATTTATTTTACATCAATATTTGACTAGAAAATCAGCTCAGTTTATTCAGGGACATGCATTCAAAAGAATCATAGGAGTTTTGATTATAAATTAAATAGAAACACACAAACACAGAAGTAGTTAATTTGGCACCTATACATTTATTGACACCCAAGACATTGCAGCTTTTATGCATTTGTTCTGAAATATGAAGAAAAATGATTTATATAAAAACTACAACATTGGCATGACAACCCCTTCTATTACTTGATGCCTTCCTTAAGACATTCAAGCAAAACAGAAACATACAAGACAAGACAGTTCATAGCTACCCACGGAGTTCACCTTCTGGGACAAGGCCGTTCCAAACTAGCTATAATTGCAGCTTTTCTTACAACTCCTAACAAACAAAGACGATTTAAGACTCAGAAAGACCTGGAATGAGATGGAAACGAGAGCAAGAATTGGTTAGGCTTCACTTGCTAAGCTCATTTAAAAAAAGGAAATCCTCTTACTAACTTTGCTCAAGCAGCCATTTCTATCACATTTGCAAATTTCAACAAAGAACCTTTTCCGCTAAAAAAATCCTCTGCAATCATGAGCCGATGTCACAAACATAAATGAGATTATGACGCGAGCACGACGAGAAAACAGTCCTGTCGCCCGCTGAGAACAATCAATACAAATCAGATTTGTAAACACTTTTCATTTTTCACCAAGTGTTCCCTAAATATCCTGTAAACAATGCTAAAAGGTTAGTACGTATAATTGTTTTTGTTCTATACATCTTAGATTACATTTGATCTGTTCGATTACAATAAACTATTTGATATAGTTATAACGTAAATGTTCAGAATACTTCTTTCTTAAATGCATGTACATATTATAAAAGTGACATAATTTTATGTGTAGGCCTATCTTATGTGCAAAATGCTTTAGTAAACTATAATTTGGCATTCATGACAAACCTTGGAAATAATATAATCGATTGAAAGGAACAAAAAAAAGAAAAGAGAAAATAATCAGTTGGAAATAAAAAAGTTGGAATTTCAAACCGCGGCCAAAGTCACGCTGTACAGGTCGTTCTCCCGCCATAAATATCCCTCTTCACCGGTTATACTGTGCAACGCGGGTGAATTAGCAAGTGCAAGTTGCTTGGCCGAGATCCTGCCATATCGTAGTTAACACTGGTGAAGCGATGAAGGTAACTTTAGTGTAATGCTTAGAGGGATTACCACCCCCCCCCCCAACTTTCATTTGTTGGATGGAAATGTGTTTCTAACATAAGTGTTAAGGCATTCACAGAGTTTTGAAGGCAGAGAGTGGGGCTGTGCGTCAAACACGAAGTGAAAACTATCTATTTGAAACTAATACTATTGTAATATCGTGAAGCAAAACCTACCTACTCCTAACCTGAAACACGGACGGCACTAAAAGAAAAAGAAAACGCCATCTAAACTAGAATCTCGTCCAGGACTGAATTCTCCAACAAAATGCTGTTTTGGTATGTAGCCCAGTCAAATATGTTTGCATTAATTGCATCTAAACGGTCATTCCTAATAAGATAACTTTTTATCTACTGGGATCTATTTTAAAAACACATTCACTGAACACTCCGGTCCAGTCGTGAATCACTAGTGCCAGGTCTTACTCGACGGACAAACCTTCCGGCTCAGAAACAGCCACAAAGCCACGGAAATTAGAAAATGGAGAGCAGGCTTAATGGTTGTTTAAGTTTCTTAAGTGTGATGAAGAACGTTTGCACGCAAAACGACAACAATGGGGGAAAAAGTGTTCGGTGTTGATCGAAAAACGAAATGTGTGATTTTCAAGACGGCAAGCAATTACTTAAGAACAGATGGCAGCAGTGAATCACCGATTCGTTTTTTGTGTCTCTTTTGTGTTAAAGTTTTAGATTAACATGCTTTATCTTTTCTCAGTGTCACAGCTAATACAGAGCGCCGCCGCCGGGGAACGTTGCGAGGGTGAGATGGGGCCTAGGGGTCAGACAACGCGAGGGAGAGACGGCGTGACTTTAAAATGCAAACAAAAATGCAAGCATTTCGGTTTCGAAACCCCAAAAATCAAAAACTAAAAGACAACAATCCGACAATGAATGAGAACTTAAGGCAGCGGAACTCTCCGGGCTGGGAGAATCGAACCAACCCTCTCTCAGCCCGGTGTGGCTCAGCTTAGCTTACACCCTCCCTCTCTCTCTCTCTCTCCCTCTCTCTCTCTCTTTCACCCCCGGTTGATCGGGGTCGGCTGGCCGGGGAGGGCGGGGTCGAGGGGGGCGGGGCTCACAGGTCATCGTCCCCGATGCCCTCGAACGCATAGTTGCCGTGGAAATCGTTGCCGCTGACGTCATTGGCCGAGTTGGAGGCGCTGATGCCGCGTAGCGATACGGAGCTCAGCTTGGTCTGGGGGGGGGGGGGAGAGAGGGGGGAGAAAGGGGGAGAGAGGGGGAGAGAGGGGAGAGAGAGGGGAGAGCGTTGAGTTCAGAGACCACACCTCCAGCACTGCGCTTCATGTTGCTTTAATGCTGAATTATGGCGAAATGACCAGAATCGTTATGTTTACAAACATCTCCTGAATTAACTAATATATAATCACACTTATTTCATTCAGCGGATACTTTCACTAAAGGAACCAACACAGGTGATTCATTTTAAATCTGCATTTGGATAAATGCATTTGGGATTTTGCATTGCATTGGGAGAATCAAATACAAATATCTACAATCCCCAAAATACTTACAGAGAGTTTGACCACTTGTTCCCGGTTGGGGTCAGGGGATTCCTGGGGCAGAATAAAAGGAAGGGACAAATTGTAAGGTCCAGCTCAACCGAATAAATGGATGAGAAACAAATATATGTCAAATACTGTAGTGTCCCGGCTCACCAGTAGAGGGGGGGATTTCACAGCATGCTGACTGTCGGACCGGTGGATTGAACCATTGTGCCTCTTCCTTAGCATCTAAGGACACACACACACACACACACACACACACACACACACACACACACACACACACACACACACACACACACACACACACACACACACACACACACACACACACACACACACACACACACACACACACACACACACAAAATTGAGGACTCTGCATTTTAACCCATCACCAGCTGCAGTAAACCCGGACCGTCTTGCCGTGAGGCGACAGGGCTAACCCCGTACCACCGCGCGGTGACTGACCTTCTTGAGGCTTCCTCCAGACTTCTTCACCATCAACTCGTCCACCATGGACTGAAGGCAGATGCTCATCATGATGGCCTGAAGACAGACAGACAGACAGACAGACAGACAGACAGACAGACAGACAGACAGACAGACAAGTCAGGGAATGGTGTGCTTAGTCAGTACGCCACAACACCACTCTGGGCCATTACCTGTCATCTGGGAGGTATTTCTGCCTCCTTTATTGATTTATTTTTGGTTGGTTTGTTCAAATCAATGTATCGATGTATACATTACCTTGATATATAAATGATACATTATTTATACATTTAGTTTGTTTTTGTTTGCATATTCTGTGCAGTGATGTCTTGCTTGACACGTTGACGCCACATTTTGTTTTGTATGAAAGAATATTTCAATAAAAAATATAAAACGATAAACAAAAAACTCTGAACTGAGGGTACGCAAACCACGTAGTTTAAAACTAATAAAATTACGTTTCATGTAAAAGTGAAAACAAATGAACCCGTTAACCCCGCCCCTCCAGGCCGCGGGCGCGTGTGGCGTCTGACCTGGGGGCTGGTGATGGTGACCCACTGAAGCCGGTCCTTGCTCATCAGGTACTCGAAGGCCAGTTCCAGCTTCACGTCCAGCTTGGCCGATCCGCAGGGGCCCGCACTGCCGTTGGCCACCGGGACCTGCTGCAGGATCCACACAGGACACACCAAGCATTAGCGCCATCTTCATCCCCTCTTTAAACATCAGCGGCATCATCATCATCATCCCCTCTTTAAACATCATCCTCATCATCATCATCATCCCCTCTTTAAACATCATCCTCATCATCATCATCATCATCCCCTCTTTAAACATCGTCATCATCATCAGACTGTTCCATCTCATCCTCTAAACACCTTCATCATCATCATCATCATCATCACCAGACTGATCCATCTCATCCTCTAAACACCTTCATCATCATCATCATCATCATCATCATCATCATCATCATCATTATCATCAGACTGTTCCATCCCATCCTCTAAACACCTTCATCATCGTCATCATCACCGGACGGTTCCATCCCATCCTCTAAACACCTTCATCATCATCATCTTCATCAGACTGTTCCATCTCCTCCTCTAAACACCTTCATCATCAGACTGTTCCATCTCCTCCTCTAAACACCTTCATCATCATCATCATCATCATCATCATCACCATCATCAGACTGTTCCATCCGCTCCTCTAAACACCTTCATCACCCCCTAATGTCAGCTTGTAGATCTCTTTCACCAGAGTCCTCATGTTCAACGGTGGGTGGGGGAGAAGGGGCTTTCATCCCGCCCCCTCTGCACCCTGTAATCTGCCTCAGCCCTGCCCGCCACATCAGCAGAACTCACTCATTACACGCCAGGGGCTGCATCACATGATAACAGCCCCCCCCCCCCCGGTTTGTATGGCCTCCTGTGATTGGAGGTCTAGAAGAGAACACAACCAAACACAAACTTTGTTGTGCTATTCAGGCCCCAGCTGACGAGCCCGTGTGTGTTTCCTGTTTACGAGCCCCAGAGAGAGCAAACACTCTACTCTTAGAAGCTATTGGGGCTCTGCACATAATTGCAGTCAATTTAGCGGTTTGTTTTCAATTAATTTGTTTGTTTCATTTATGTGTGCGTCTCCCTTCCTGTCCCCAACGCGATAGCCCCTCAGACAAGACGAGTTCAGGGGTAGAGCTTTTGGGAGGACGGATAGGGGGGGGGGGGGGGGGGGGGGGGTCAGATGCTTCGAGCATCAATCACGCTCTCTGCGTACCATTATTCAGGAACATTGATAAGCCAGTGTGTGTTGGGTTGTTCAATTACACACACACACACACACACACACACACACACACACACACACACACACACACACACACACACACACACACACACACACACACACACACACACACACACACACACACACACACACACACACACACACACGAGGAAGGAAGGCGGTTTGCATGCTGGTAATCGAGTGATTCAACAATAATTACCCTGCCAAACCCAATGCGCTTACCACTCAAAATAATATTTTTCAATAAAAGTTCAAATGAGACTTTCTGAGTGAGATCTCTTGAGGCTTTGCTATGGCAACAGTGTGCTGGTCAACCGTGAATCCAAGGGAATACATGAGCTTCTCTCCTTGGGAGTTGGAGGTAAGAAAACTGCCTATTGAATTCTGGAGATATTATATGTGGTGGTACATGGATGAATCGGAAATTACTTGTTGATTCTCACGTGGAGGTCAAGTCGCCATATTATGATATCGATACTGTACCAACATTTTATTTGTACTTTAGTATAAAATATTTGATATTATTTGCACTTCATGGAACTGCGTCGACAACCAGCCTTAAAAAAACTACTATTTTGTTCTTAACCATTTCATGAAAGGGATTTTTATTCTGTTGCATATACCGTTTCATATTTATTGATGTCAATAACAGCCTCCTGTCTGCAACAACGCTCTTGGAAATTGTCTTTGGTAATAAATTTCCCGGATGAATTAAGGTTGAATAGATAATCAATGGAGAGCCGGAGGAGTGTTTGTGCGTGCGTCGTGTGTTTGGCGGGTCGATGCGAGGCCCCGGCCCAGGTGGGAAGGTTGTTTGGCCGACGGGACTAACGAAGATGGGTTTTGGGGGGGCCACCAGCCTTTGGCAGGAGTCTAGGGAGAGCGTGTGGCTCGGTGACAGCCACAAGGACAATACGGATCGCCTGATGATATATGGAGGGAACTCCGGGGAGCGGGGACTGCGGAAAACTGCAGTTTTTCCCGAGGAAAACAAACAAACCCTGCGGAATTCGTTGAGTTTTTTCTCCGTGTGTTTTTCGGGGATCGTCAAGCTTTGGAAAATATTTAAGTTTTGAGGGATTGTTTTCAGAGGCCAACAACAGCAACTGTGGAAAAGTGTTATTTCGACAATGTTTTTCTGAGGTGAATCCAACAGTGGAAAATATTTTCTTTTCTTTTGACAGATTGTTTTCCGAGGCCACCGATAATACCCTTTAATACCCTTTTTTTTTTTTAAACACACAACTGATCTGAGAGTGTCGAATATCTACTAAAGTCTTTCTCACTCTCCATATGTGTGTACGTGTGTGTGCAAGTTTGTGTCGGTGAGTTTCTACATATTTGTGTGTGTGTCTGCTTGTTTGTGTGTGTGTGTGTGTGTGTGTGTATGTGTTTGTGTGTGTGTGTCTGCGTGTCTATGCATGAGTCAGCGGGTGATTCATGCCCCTCTTTCCTGTGTACGTGCCGTGTGTATGCGTGTGTGTGTGTTTATACGTCGGCACGTGTTTGTTTACGCGAGTGTGTTTGCCTGTCATGCTTGTGTGATTGCGTGTCTGCATGTGTGTGTGTTTGAGTGTCTGCATGCCTGTGTTTGCGTGTGTGTGTGTGTGTGTGTTTACGTATATCTGCATTTGTGCGTCTGCCTTCGTGTGTGTGTGTGTACGCGCGACTCACCGAGGAGGTGACCCTCCAGCACCTCATGCGGGTGACCTTGAAGCTGCCCTCCTTCATCTGCTCGCTGGGCAGCTTGACGTGGAAGTTGAGCTCGTTGTTCCCCGCGCTCACCATAACGTGGCAGCCCTGCTCCGGGAAGTCCGTCACGCACGGGTCGAACTTGGTGTAGCCGTAGTACTTCAGGGTCTGGCCCAGACGGATGAACTGAAGAGCAAGAGCAGGAGCAGGAGCAGCAGGAGGAGGAGGAGGAGGAGCAGGAGCAGCAGGAGGAGGAGCAGGAGGAGGAGAAGGAGGAGCAGCAGGAGGAGGAGGAGGAGGCGCAGGAGCACAGGGGGTATGTATGAGCAGTGACCAATTCGTTTTTTTTGGAGACCCAATGAGAGTCCTGAAGCAATTACTGGTAGTGGTTGAGACAACACCGAAAGGCACACACACACACACACACACACACACACACACACACACACACACACACACACACACACACACACACACACACACACACACACACACACACACACACACACACACACACACACACACACACACCTCCTTTTTGGAGCCCTTCTCCTGCAGGGACTTGAGCTGCCGGTGATGGTCCTTGTTGACGAGTATCCAGCCCCGCTCAATGTCAGACACCGTCTGGGTCACCACGGCAACAACAAGACCAGAACAGAGGAGGGGGGGGGGGGGGGGGGTTAACCTCATTGAAGTTAGACAGGGCCACTGCAAAGTCCAATCTCCAAGCTCCCAAAAACGTTCGGTCACGTAACAAATGGTGCCGCAAGTCTGATCCATCTCGCAATAGAAATTCCCTGCAGGTTTTCTAAATAATATTAAATGTAGGCTGCTTTCTGTTGTACGAGGCCTGGTTAGTTTAAAGTCGTGTCTGATTGAGTGTGATCCAGCGGTGAGGTCATCTCCCCCCCCTCCCTTTCCAAAGACGTAGGAGAATGAAAATGGGGGTGCAACCTGGCCTCTACACATAGAGAGAGGGGCGAGTAGGCCAGCATTTCTCATTTGTAACTTGATGGGTCTTTATTGACAACATTCTGCAACAGCAATGACTAGAGATTTGTCTATGTTGCTTGGCTGTGAGCTAGCTGAAATGTTATTCATTCCAACTTTAACTAAGATGAGGAAGATGGATGCAAAGATTATTATTATACTGTTATACGTGTGTGCGCACAAACACAAACGCACACACTCGCAATCAGGAAACTCTTCACACTCTTCACAACACGTGATTTTAATCAAATCAGTCTTTACAATGTGCTTAAGAAGAGATGTGTGTGTGCATGCCTTAGAGGTTGTGTGTGTGTACTATAAATAGGATCAGAGAAGGGTCCTCGATCCTCCTGAACTCAATTTAAACTGCTACTCTTTGTATTAGGTCTGAGTGTGTGTGTGTGTGTGTGTGTGTGTGTGTGTGTGTGTGTGTGTGTGTGTGTGTGTGTGTGTGTGTGTGTGTGTGTGTGTGTGTGTGTGTGTGTGTGTCCATAAGGAAGCAATAACAGTCCAACAGCGGAATGTGCTGAAAGCTTATATTAATAAATAGCTTGGCCTTCCTGTTCCATCCCTGTGATCCAATATGGAGCCGTCATACAGAAAGGAGAACAGAGGATCTTGGCTGTTAATGCTGCAGAGATAAGGCCCAGAGTGGGTTTATCCTCAGACACGCTCCTCACCTGAGTGTACAGGAGGTTGAGGCCCACACGGTTCTCCATCACGTCCACGTCGTACGCCATGTCCCAGTAGCTGAAGAACACAGAACACATGCCTGAGCAGTTCCTTGGTTGCTTTCACATTTAGGGCATTCAAGGCTTTTAGCCAAAGCAACTTCCAATAAGTACATTTGTGAGGAGAAGGAGTGCAAAGCACTAACAATTGCTAGGTCAACTCATTCCCCGTACACAACAAAGATAGCTAGGTTAAGATGCTACACAATGCTAAGCACTATTTTTAACTGCAAGGACGTACAACATGCAATAAGTGCGTACATTACTACGTGCTTCACTTTGAATCTCTTTGTGTCAGGATCGAATAGTAGGGTTGAATTGTTGAACCCCGAGTTCATATTTGACAGGGAACACCTGAACGTTGCTCGATCCCCGGCTTCTCCTAGCCAAGTATTCCTGAGAACGAACCCCAACCCTTACTGCTTCTGACGAGCTGGCTGTCGCCTAGCATGATCGACTCCGCCGTCGGTGTGTGAACGTGTTTATGAATGGGTGATTGGTAGGCAATACTGTAAAGCACATTGTGTGACCACTGGTTAGTAAAGCGCAGTATAAATTAAGTCCATTTTCATTAAGTATCTTTGGATTTAAGTGTCAAATTATTGACAAATGTCTATATTAGAATCTCCTTCAAACAACATATAAGGTTGTACTGAAAACACACGTCCACACATGCATAGAAGTTTTAAGGAAACAATGTAACACAACTGCACAAAACAAACAGTAATCTCATTCTCGATTTTCATCTCCATTACATTCAACCCACGAGGGAGAGACGTTCACTCAACCACATCCTGAGCAGTGTTACCATTATGGATGGTGGATAACATCATCCTCCAAAGCAATATGACTTCTGCTGTACAGATGGGAGTTAGGAAGCCTGAAAACAAACTCAGCGAGGATCTAATTAATTCCTGCACAGCACCCATAAGCGGACGCATCACACGGTGAATTAAAGCCTTGCGTCCACATTGGAGTCACCGCTGGAAATATCACAGACGCACGCTGGCAGAAGAACCCCACGGCACCGTCCGAAGCGAAGGGAGAGAGTGAGTGCGAGTTTGCACGTGAGCGTGCGTGTGTCTGCCTGCCCGTGTGTCTACGATGTGTATGTCTGCATACGTGTGTCCGTCTGCACGTGTGTGTCTGCATTATGTGTGTATGTCTGAATACGTGTGTGAATGTGCATGTTGTGTGTGTGTTATAATTTCATGAAGATAGTAATCAATGCAACGTGTAATTCCCTGATTCGCAGTGAATTAACCTCTAAAAAGTACAACATTTACAAACGTAAATGTTCAACCGACAAACCCAATATAAAAGGCTTTAGGCTTCAGGCATGGCAGAGTAGGGGGGTCCGAGCGGGGTCCCCCAACTGGGCTGCTCTTAATCAAACACAGCTGTCCACAATTACTTCTCATTAATAGTTGCATTACTGCAAATTACTTTGACACTTCTGGGGGCGGGAGGACTGAGACTCAGAGTCTTATTCACGCTTTTTTCCAAACAGACCCCGCAAAGGATATGAAAGAATGTCAGAAGGAGGCGGGCAGGTCTCCCCTTGGATTGCTTCAGTGTTTGCTATAGGGCCGTCCGCACAGATGTCAACGGGTCCATCTCCCTCTCTCCTGCTTTAGTCTTTGACTCCCTCACTCTCCCTCCTGCTTTAGTCTTTGACTCCCTCTCTCTCTCCTGCTTTAGTCTTTGACTCCCTCTCTCCCTCCCTCTCCCTCCTGCTTTAGTCTTTGACTCCCTCTCTCCCTCCCTCTCCCTCCTGCTTTAGTCTTTGACTCCCTCCCTCTCTCCCTCCCTCTCTCTCCTGCTTTAGTCTTTGACTCCCTCTCTCCCTCCCTCTCCCTCCTGCTTTAGTCTTTGACTCCCTCCCTCTCTCCCTCCCTCTCCCTCCTGCTTTAGTCTTTGACTCCCTCCCTCTCTCTCCTGCTTTAGTCTTTGACTCCCTCTCTCTCTCCCTCCCTCTCTCTCCTGCTTTAGTCTTTGACTCCCTCCCTCTCTCTCCTGCTTTAGTCTTTGACTCCCTCCCTCTCTCTCCTGCTTTAGTCTTTGACTCCCTCCCTCTCTCTCCTGCTTTAGTCTTTGACTCCCTCCCTCTCCCTCCTGCTTTAGTCTTTGACTCCCTCTCTCTCTCTCCCTCCCTCTCCCTCCTGCTTTAGTCTTTGACTCCCTCTCTCTCTCTCCCCTGCTTTAGTCTTTGACTCCCTCTCTCTCTCTCCTGCTTTAGTCTTTGACTCCCTCCCTCTCTCTCCTGCTTTAGTCTTTGACTCCCTCTCTCCCTCCCTCTCCCTCCTGCTTTAGTCTTTGACTCCCTCTCTCTCTCTCTCCCTCCTGCTTTAGTCTTTGACTCCCTCTCTCTCTCTCCCTCCCTCTCCCTCCTGCTTTAGTCTTTGACTCCCTCTCTCTCTCTCTCCCTCCTGCTTTAGTCTTTGACTCCCTCTCTCTCTCTCTCTCTCCCTCCCTCTCCCTCCTGCTTTAGTCTTTGACTCCCTCTCTCTCTCTCTCCCTCCTGCTTTAGTCTTTGACTCCCTCACACCGGGGTGTGCATTGAGACACAGGATATTTTTAACATTCTGTAATCTCCTGCAAGTCTCCTTAGTGAGAGTGACTCATCATTTGGGCAATACAAAGGGAGAGAGGGGGTGTGGGTGGGAGGGAGGGGGTGTGGGTGGGAGGGAGGGAGAAGTTGTTAGCCAATTTAACCGCCAGGGATCCAAAAGGCACCGACTGAGAGGTGAGAGACGAGGCGAAGGAGTGAGAAGGAAAAGTAATTAAATGAGAAGAGGGGGGACAGACTTGTGAAGCTGCATCATCTCTTTTGTTCCTTAGTGTATACGTAGGCATTTCTTCTACCGATACTGCAGTGTTTTTTTATGCATAAGTAAAAGAGCCTCTTTGGACCAGAAAGGCATCGTTATCTTTTGAAATATTCGTCCTCACTGTGTGCTACTTAATGTTGATTTAGAAATGAGCTCATGGGACATGACTCAACCAGCCACTCATGAGCTTTTTATTCTTCAATGAACCCTACAGCAAGGTCTGGAATCTGAGTCCACCGGTTAGTTATGTGCTCGTCCCCCCTGAAATAGGTCAAGAGTTTACACAGCGGGGAGGTGTCAAGGCGCTGGGCTCCGTCAGAGGGAGGAGGAGGAGGAGGAGGAGGAGGAGGAGGAGGAGGAGGAGGAGGAGGAGGAGGAGGAGGAGGAGGAGGAGGTTAAGGAGGAGGCAAAGAAGATGGAGGAGGAGGAATTAGAGGAGAAGAGATGGTTGAGGAGTAGGAGGAGGAGGAAGAGATGGTTGAGGAGTAGGAGGAGGAGGAGGAAGAGATGGTTGAGGAGTAGGAGGAGGAGGAAGAGGCGGTTGAGGAGTAGCAGAAGAAAGAGACGGTGGAGGTGGAGGTATAGAAAGATGGCGGAGGATGATGATGAAGAAAGTGGAGGCAGAGGTGGCGGTGGAGGAGAAGGAGGAGCACGAGGAAGAGTGGGAGGAGGAGAAAGATATAGAGGAGGAGGACGATGCGGAGAAAGGGTAGGCAGAGGTGGCGGTGGAGGACGATTACGAGGAGGAGAATGAATGATGCGAGGGCGCATATACAGGGTGAGCTGTGCTCCGATGCGAGGGAGCGGCGCAGCAACCGGGGGCCGCCATGCCGAGGTCGGGCGGTCCGCAGCGGCGTGCCAGGAACCGAGTGGGGAGCGAGAGGGCTATAGCTGGGTAGCAAGTAGGGCTGAACGATCTATCGTTTTCGACCGAAAATCGCGATCTCAAGCATTACGATTTTGGGATCGTCAAAGCTGCGTTTTTTTTTATTTTATTTTTTTATTTTATTTTACAAAAGTGCAATTATTTTAATGCTGATGAGCCATTGAAGCAAGTTTACTTAAGAAAGAGGGCTCCCTTTTTATTTGACTTTTTTGGTTGTTGTTTCTTAGGTACTTGAATAAACAGTCTTGCATTTGAAATCTGTTGCCAGCAGTTTTCATTATTGCATTACCTTAATGGAATTCATTGGTTATATTAATTTATACTGAAACTTGATTTAAAGAAAATAAATCGTGGTTGAAATCGAAACCGCAATCTCTACCAGAAAAATCGCAATTTCAATTTTTTCTTAAAATCGTTCAGCCCTAGCAAGGAATTGGACTCTTCTCCTCTCACCGTCTACAGGATGCTGGACTCTGTAGACAGGCCCGATGACTTGATTTGATCCCCTACAATAAACCCGTCCTAGCCAGGGGCGCGGAGCAGTGGGCTACCCCAGATGTAGGTTGAACCCCAGTGTCCGGTCTACGTGCAGCAGTCCTTAAATCCGGACGCCTCACCCTACTTGCCCTCTGTTCCTACCGGCAGAGCTCTCTGCGGCAGTAGATTTATTCTTCGAGCGGGCATCGTTTCCTGCCATCCTCCTCCGTTGTCATGGCAAACATGACAGGAGGACGGCATGAGTGTGCGTGTCTGAGAGTGAGTGAGTGCGTGAGTGACTGAGCGTGTACCTTTTCCTCAGCAGTATATGAAACTCGGTGCTCCTCAGGCTGGTGATTGAGACGTAGGGCAGCTCGAACTCCTGCAGCTTCCGCACAACTAGGGGAGGAGGGAGAGAGAGGGGGGAGAGAGGGGGGGGGGGGGGGTGGGGGGGGGGGAGAGCGAGAGAGTTAGAATTGCAACCGAGGGAGAAAGAATTGCAAAAAAAATGTTAGCAGAATAGTTTGACAGCAGCCCTGCGGCACCGGCCCAAGAATGATCCGATCACGAGGATGATAGTAAACAAAGAAGACGAGGAGCCCATCTGGACGGATACCGGGAGAGACGGGGGAAGAGGGAGGAGGGGGGAAGGAGGGAGGGAGGGAGGGAGGGAGGGTGTGTGAGTGTTCAAACTATAACTGCTTCACAAAAGGTTTGCTCAAGCTCTTTTTGTTGTCTTTTGGAATTGTATAAAACATTTCACAGTAAGAGCTCACCTTTTCCATCTTATATTTATACTTTCGTGTAAGCTTTCTTATGTTTATACTGCTTTATCTTAGCTTTCGCGGGAGATTCTTGGAGCCTAGGGGACTTGTGGCACGCTGAAGAGCGGGGGAATGCAAGAACAGAAAGGGCTGTTGTTGTTGTTGCCCTCCAGATACCAAACTGTCCAAACACAGAGCCCAGAAGATATGAAGAAAGAAATACAAACTCGGGGGATGTTTTTGTTTTTGCTGCGTTTGGATCAAGCTGCCAGCCCTGCTGGGACAGGAATGTCAGGACCCTGGCAGACTGGGGAACCAGGATTTGGCAGGTGGGAGTGGAAAGCAGAGAGTCCAGGGAGAAATCTCCACTGGTCCTGCTATGGATTCAGCCGTGAGGCTGGAAAGTCGAGTCTTTGCACCGTGGAACGCGTCTGCTATCCCTGTCCGTCAACGTCCTGCAGATGCTAAATATCTGCGCTGCGTCTTTCCCAACAGTGTAGAAAACTTCCAATGGAAGGATGAGTAAAGCCATGATCTGATCTCTGCCTGGAAGACCCGGGGAGAGGAGGGATGCTGTTCCCGCAGGCCTACTTCGGTTCCACGTTCCACTTACTCCACAGAAATTGTCTCACAGACAGACGAGTGCACCCGCGTAAACGCGCACGCACGCACGCACCCACCCACGCACCCACACACACACACACACCCCCCCACACACACACACAGTCTTCGCTGTTCCCTGAGGGGGATTATTGATTATTAAAAAAAACGTATTTTTCTGTCTTGTTTTTTTTTCTCAGTGCAACTAAATGAAACACCCGCATAACCTCCGCTGCCAGGATTATCTCGGTGGCATTTCGATAGCAATGCTCGCCTGAACTTAAATTGAGTATCCTATTTTGTAGATTGTGGTCGCGATTGCGCAAAACATTGCAAGTCCTTGACTGAACCTGCTAAGTTCGGCAGTTCGTCTAATCTGTTTCTCTCCCACTACACAACTCTGGAGCCTGTGTTTTATCCATCAACACAGGACTTTACGAAACCACGAGAGGCCATGACGCATCATCCTCATAAAGCAGCGAAATACCTATTAATGTCAGTAAATTTAAGGCCTTAATTAATTTAAGGATGACGCAATGTTAACGAATCTCATATTTCAGAGTCCTCTGGCTGCTCTGCGCTTTCTCCACGATTTTACCGTCAACTCGGCTCTTTGCACGTCGTCGTTCCTGCTCCAGTTTGAGAGTGATTGTTCTCGGCCTCGCTCGTCTGACGCTTTGCGTTTGTCTCTGGATGAAGTCAGTGAACTTACATGTGAGGCCGCCGTCCACGCTCTCACGCACGAGGAAGAGGCTGAAGTAGCCCACCAGGTCGTCGGGGAGGTCCAGCTTCGACGCTACCGCCTGCAGAGGGACACAACGTTAACGTGAGCCACGACGGAAGGGGTTAGTGTACATGCTAAACCATAATACGTGCTTTTAGGAAAAGGATGTAGAGGACGACGTTGGGAGGTTTTCTTGGTGATAAAGAAATGTTTTTGTTATTCTTATTCTTCGACAACGGATGACCGTTTCAACTCAAAGACCCGTGGTATTACACAACGATGTCATTTCACAAAGTGGGTCATGGGTATGAACCGGCCCCCCCAACCCCCCAACCCCTTATGAGCTCGACATTGTTTATAAGTGACCGCCCTGGCCCTAAACAACCACCCACACAGCTCTCCGTGAGGCCCGCTTCAGAGAGGGACTCATTATTTACGCTCTCCCTCTAGAAGGAGGCTGATTAATGGCTCCACCTTTAACAACCTTTCTGGGCTGGGATATGGAATCATGTGGCTGATGAAGTTACATTATTTTTTCTGCGCTCTGTTGTACAAAAACTGAATAGAGATGTAGATACTACCACTGTGTATGCATGCAGATGGGATTCCATACATGTAATTAATGATTGGAGGTAGAGGTAGAGGTAGTGTGTGTGTGTGTGTGTGTGTGTGTGTGTGTGTGTGTGTGTGTGTGTGTGTGTGTGTGTGTGTGTGTGTGTGTGTGTGTGTGTGTGTGTGTGTGTGTGTGTGTGTGTGTGTGTGTGTGTGTGTGTGTGTGTGTGTGTGTGTGTGCGCCTCACCTCCAGCACGTCCTCCGTCTGGTCCGAGGTCAGGATGCTGACGGTCACCTTCTGCCCGTTGGACAGCCCCACCTCCAGGGTCACCTCCTCTGTGGGGATCTGCTGGGTCTCCTGGTGGTGGAGGACATTCAACACAGGGAACCTTTATTTAGACGCCCTTCCAAACACTACGGCCACTCTAGACGGTGCTCCCATACAGGCAGGATTCCTGTCTTGTCCTCGTGGTTGCTTCACTTCTGTGTGTTGCGCGCTGTGTGCATTGTGGTGCTGCTACTTGCATTGTGTAGCGTCTCATCCTAGCTATCTCTGTTGTACACGGGGAATGGGTTAACCTAGCGATTGTTAGTGATGGGCTCTTGGTTCTACGAACATCCTTACTGCACTGACAGTGGAATATTGTTTATCCTCTGACAAATGTACTTATTGTAAGTCGCCTTGGATAAAAGCGTCTGCTAAATGCCCTAAATGTAAATGTCTTTGTGTTGCTGTTGCTGTTAAAGTGCTGTAGAAATAATGTTTGATAGCAGAGCAATGGAAAGTATATAACAAGAACAACATTTTTAAATTTACCCCCGGTGCAGAGCCCTGATTTTATAGCGTTGACGCAATAAGGCACACTTAGTTTGAACAAGTTGGAAGACATTGTTGTGAAGGGAACGCGTGGGAGAGGATAACGAGAGTAAACGTTTGTGCATTGCGAACGTTGAGATAAACCAAATACGTTTCAAAACACCCAGGCCCACAGCACTTCACAAGAGAGCAACAGACTCAATTCATTACAAGTTGAAATAATGTCTTGTAGAAAACACAACAGCTTGCCTGCTGACTGCTAATCCACCCTGAGATGATGACACAAGAATAATTGATTCCCAAAATACAACGGCGGAACGGTTTGGTTTGCCTTGTGAATAAAAACACAAACAAGCTTCTTTTTGCATTAGCTAACACATCATTCGTGGTAACACGGTAAAAGGACTACTTCCCCCAAAAATGAACTAGTTTCTAATTCATTCAAAATATCTGGAGCAAAGCCGACTTCATTAAAAACAGCCGACGGTACAAAAAGGAAGAGAGGAACGAGTTTTTGTTTCTCATGACAAAGATTCAAAACAACCCTCTTGTACATCCCCCACCACGCACGGTTATTATTTCCAACATCCCGGATAAATCAAGGCTGTTGATACACACTGCCGCGCTCTAGACTCAACTATTATGAGTGGCGTGCAAGAACTGCATAACGAAAGAGGACAGGAGGGAGGAGAGGGAGATGAGAGAGGAGAGATGACAAGAGAGGGGAGCCAAGAGCCTTAACAAAAAGGTCCTCATGGAAAATAAAACTTTATTACTAAATAAATGGCAAGTGAACAGACGATGTGTGTGTGCGGGTGTGTTGAAAGTCATCTGGTTCCCTCCCTCCTGGGGAGGCCATCCGAGGGGAGGGAAAACGATGACAATAGCAGGTGGCCCCACGTCTTCTATTCTACACCAACTGCTGCTGACGCAGATACACACACACACACACACACACACACACACACACACACACACACACACACACACACACACTAGAGGAAAGAGAGAAAGAGATACGCAAGATTGAGGTGTGATTTTGAGAGTGATGAGAGACAAACTGAGACAGAGCAAGACAGACAGAGACAGAGAGGAGAGCGACGGAGACAGAGACAGAGAGGAGAGGGACAGAGACAGAGACAGAGGAGAGAGACGGAGACAGAGACAGAGAGGAGAGAGACAGAGACAGAGGAGAGAGACGGAGACAGAGACAGAGAGGAGAGAGACGGAGACAGAGACAGAGGAGAGAGACAGAGACAGAGACAGAGAGGAGAGAGACAGAGACAGAGAGGAGAGAGACAGAGACAGAGAGGAGAGGGACAGAGACAGAGAGGAGAGAGACAGAGACAGAGAGAGAGAGACAGAGACAGAGAGGAGAGAGACGGAGACAGAGACAGAGAGGAGAGAGACGGAGACAGAGACAGAGAGGAGAGAGACGGAGACAGAGACAGAGAGGAGAGAGAGAGAGGAGAGAGACAGAGACAGAGAGGAGAGGAGAGGGACAGAGGAGAGAGACGGAGACAGAGAGGAGAGGAGAGAGACGGAGACAGAGAGGAGAGAGACAGAGACAGAGAGGAGAGGAGAGAGACGGAGACAGAGAGGAGAGAGACAGAGACAGAGAGGAGAGAGACAGAGACAGAGACAGAGGAGAGAGAGAGAGAGAGAGAGAGAGAGAGAGAGAGAGAGACAGAGGAGAGAGACGGAGACAGAGAGGAGAGAGAGAGAGACAGAGAGGAGAGGAGAGGGACAGAGACAGAGAGGAGAGGGACAGAGACAGAGAGGAGAGGGACAGAGACAGAGAAAAAGGGCAAGAGATGCGACATGCCCGACGACGAACGCGGTGGCCACGGCGGTGAGCGTATCCGCACGTTCCCACGGCGACGCCGCGGCTGACGGAGGATTGTTTAGCACCGCACCCCCGGGGGGCGTGAATCAGCCCGCGGCACACGCCCGACCTCGAGGCCCAGGGCGTCCTCTGCCACATGGCGACAGCAGCCGACCACAACCTCCGAGCGTCCAACTTCCTACGCTCCCAGGGCGCTGCCGTGCTGCCACTCCAAACCCACAACAAGCGCTTGTTAGTGCGCCGCACTTGACGAGATCGACTCCCGTCTCCCATTTAATAAATGTGTTAGCAAGGAACGGAGCACTAGGGTATTAATCCATGTGATCTATTTTGAATGGTTGGTGGACATTGGAAATTAGAAACATCCTTAGTTTGGGTCAATAAGTTGCGAGGGCTCCCTCCCACACAGGGCGAGCAGAATTTGAATGGGAGGGAAGCCACTTTCATCATCGTTCAGTTTAACGTCTGACGCAACCGTTCTTTACATGTGTGTTCCCATTAAATGACTCATGCCTCGCTCAACTGTTCTACCAGCATACATGCAGGTCGGCTGGGAAAAACCGATAAAGAGAGAGCGAGGAGAAAGAAACAAAGCTCTTCCAAAAAAAACAACAACAACAACTAAAGCGGCCGAAAACCAACCTGCTGTGCTTTCCTCAAGAAGCAGTTCAACAGCTCACTGGATCCCAGCAAGGGGTCCTGACGCACTGTGAAACAAAAACAGAATCAAACACAGGGTGACCAAGGGTGGACGTGCGAGGATGAACACAAACACAAATAGAGGGTAATAACCAGTTAACCGCCAATGTTCACAGCAAAGACGGAAGAGGACGTTTTAATGACACGTCTTGGAAGCGGAGAAATTGTTACAAGCAGTTATTTCAGCTGCAGATGTTTGGCACAGCTTATCATCTTCTCTGCTCTCACCATACTGCTTCTAGTTTCTTCCCTGAGTATTAGGTACTACTACAGGGTCCTGCGGCAGGAATTAGTCTCGGCCCTTAAAACGTCTGTTCAACAAAAATCAAACCAGGATTATGACACTCAGAAGGCTTACTTTTTAAGTAGCTGTGCTGTAAACATGCTTTGACCTAAAATAACAAATTAAATAAAAAAGGTCATCAGTCTGGGTTTATTTTCTGGTGTAGTGGCAAAGTTTGGAAGCTACTGCAGTGAACTAGTGCCTCCCTGTGAGAAGAATCGAGTGAGTCCGAATTTAGCAGATTTTATTGTGGTGAATTAGAAAGGAACTCAAAGTAAATGTCTACGTAGTCCATGAGATCTCTCATTCTGTCAAGCACTCGGGTGGGAATTTGGTTCGTGGCGGTTAATTTTCAGTTAAACCCATGATGTAACATTGTAACTAAACAAATGGCGAGTCAAAAACACAGAGAGACTGTGTGTGTGTGTGTGTGTGTGTGTGTGTGTGTGTGTGTGTGTGTGTGTGTGTGTGTGTGTGTGTGTGTGTGTGTGTGTGTGTGTGTGTGTGTGTGTGTGTGTGTGTGTGTGTGTGTGTGTGTGTGTGTGCAAACTGCCACAACGGTTCCTTGTTCTACTGCAACAGGCTGTGCTGGAGCTGATTAAAACAAACCACTGGCAAGGTTTCAATCCCGTTTGTTTTGTCAATAACCAAAACTCACCTTCGACCCCTTCGGTAAACCCTAATCGCCCGAATGGCGGAAAGCCCGACCAATAGCTTTACAGCTTTACGCCGATAGACTTACAGTCATGCTTCCAGATTCTGCGGAAAATGTTCCCTGAATCGCTGTTTATGTATCTTTTCGATTTAAAGTCATGCTTCCAGATTCTGTGTATGTTCCTTGAATCACTCTTTCTAGATAATTGCTTCCATTCAGTGGAACAAATACAAATCTCCGAACCAGGGTAAGGTTCAGTGGGAGACTAATTAAAGAGAATGAAACCTGGGCTTTGTTTATTCGTCCCAGCCTGCCTTGGCATCAGAACCTTTGTAATTATAACTCTACTTATCCTGCCAAGGGACAGTCCTGAAGCCCACAAGCCCAGGGGTCATTTGACGCTTTTAGTGAAGCCAATTCACCAAGGGCCCAATGTTTACCAGCAGGTGTGCTGCTCATCAGCGATCGCATGCCACATCCAAATCTGCCCCACAGTCCAAAGATCCACCGGCCTGTCTAACCAGTCGACTGCATCCAATGGTTGAAGGCTGATCCGTAAATCAAAATTTGAACGAATATTGGGCAGCCCTTAATATTCAAACCTGTTATGGGAAAGCCAAGAGGGAGAGACGTCGGAGAACCCGACGCAGTCTATTCATAATATTGCAATGACCACGGAAGAGGCAGTGAATGAATTATTGATTAGACAGCGATTTATTAGAAACCTAATAAACCGTTGGAACACGCAAGACCGGTAACCATAGCAACGCGATAAAAACAAACCTTGCGAAGCCCAATCCAGGCCTTACTTAAGGCATTTAATGGTCAAAATATTATTAATAAATATTTCAAATATATTCTAATATTAATATTAATAAACAAACAAACTTCGAATATGATTTTTGGGCAAAAGTCAAAGCCCTAGTGGACACTCACAACACCAACACGTGATGTCATCCCCAGAGGTGATGTACCACGTCACACGCGGTGGTAAATCAGGTCGCCCCGTCACACTGCACTACACTACCGTGGCAGACGGCACGCGCCCGACGTCTCTCACGGCAACGCTCCGATGACGCCACCGGGAGATAAAGCTCCGCCAACCCCAAGGGCCCGAGAGAGGCGGTCGGTCGGTCGGTGAGTCATCGGGTTTTTCCTCTCTTTCTTCAAAAGGGTTAGTGTCAGCGTCAGCATCTCACCGGCCTGCATGTACTTCTCCAGATGCTCCCGTCTCTGCTCCACCTCGCCCGGGGTGAGCGTGAAGATCTTCTTGGGGGGAAAGGAAGGCACCACGTTGGTCCCGTACTCCTTCTTGATCTGCCGGCACAGAGGGGGGCGGGGGGGGTCGGGGAAGGAGATACAGGGGGGAGGGTTACTGTTTAGCTATTGATCCGAAGCTTTCATCCAATGCTGGATGAAAGGATGCCCGCAGGTAGAGGGTGGACATGGGGGTTCAAAGCCAGAGCCTGCTGGACCCCTAGACAATCCTTTACACAATTAGTGGGCTGATAAGACAGTGTACCTTCATGCCTGAATACACAAACTCAGAACCGTAGCTAGATGAAGAAAATCCCTTTTTTGCTTTGGAACTTAATCATGCATGGTCTTCCGTTTTTCGTTCAAAACCTAAAAGGGGTCTTTTCTTCATCTGGCTGATAAAGTGTCTATCTTCATTCTTCGAAAAAACAGATTAAACATTGGAACTACCCCTTCCGCTTTGGAACTGAATCTGCATGGTCATCATATTTTCGTTCTAAACCTAAAAGGGGACTTTTCTTCATCTGGATGGTAAACAGTTCACCTTCCTTCTTAATAAAAACATGAACCATTGAAACTACAAAGCCAGATGCAGAAAAGACGCCTCTTGCTTTGGGACTCAAGCTGAAGACCATGCAGATGAGTAATGCGACTGAGTTTGTCTTCTCCATTAAGCGGTCGTCGCGCCGCGCCGGCCAGCTTGGGTCTCACATGACCCTTTTCCCTTGGTTGATTCACACCCCGCTACAGAGATGAATCACTGGATATTTAGAGCCCGATTGGCTCAACAGCAACGTTGGCATTTCCATGCGTAACGCCGGTTCGTTGAGAGACACATATGGCACCACAAGTGTCTGCCTGGCTCAAGAGCGCCTTGCCCCACATCCGCCTTGACTCATTCATTCCCATCCGTAACGCAATTCACCTCCCCCCCCCCCACCAACCACCGACATCGTCATCAGGGGGCGGCATGTGGCTCAGGAGGTAGAGCGGGTTGACTGGTAACCGGAAGGTTGCTAGTTCGATCCCTGGCTCCTCGTGTCGAGTATAGAGGTGTCCCCGAGCGAGACACCTCACTCTTGACAGCTCCCGACGAGCTGGTTGTCGCCCTGCGTGGTTGACACCGCCGTCGGCGTGTGAATGTCGGTATGATTGGGCGAATGTTAGGCAACATTGTAAAGCGCTTTGAGTGGACAACGGATAGCAAAGCACTGAATAAATGTAGTCCTTTTACCATCTTTTAGCCTTTATTTTATTTTTATTTTGTTTATTTTAGTTTGTGTTATATTATCTTATTTTACTCTGACTCTGTAGTACTTTAATGTACCACCTTTGTATTGAAACTGTTGCACAGTCATTTCCCTCGGAATAAATAAAGCTAGTTTGCTGGCGTTGCTGAACCGGGAATTATCTGAAACTAACGCAGGTAGCCCTGCCATTTGGTTTTGTCCTACCCTTCTTAGGGACAGACTGTGAACGGGGTTCCATTCTATGGTGAACACAGTTTAGAGGGGAGCCTGTCCGATGTGAAGCGACGCGACTGCCCTTTGCTGCTAGGAAAGTGCACGAGTCAGCACAAGCATACAAATAAGCCGCGCAGGCTGCAGAAGCAGTGTGTGCGTGCGTGCGTGCGTGCTGGCGCTCATGGCTAACGGATGCAAAGGTCTACTGAAGTACAGGATCCAGAAGGTTTTCTGGATTAATCGACATAGCTGGTGGTCAATTTGAAACACAGCCCGGTAGTCTTTTGTCTTCTCTCGAGTTAAACTGCCGTTTGGTTTAGGAACTCTGGAAGCCGACGCACGCCCCGGACATAAATCTGACTCACGCACCAGAGAATAAAACCAAATAATAGACGTCAACGTTGAAATGCGAACAGAGACTTGTGGACCTTTTGTTGAAGCCACTACCATCCCCGCAGAGTTGTGTTTATGGTGAAACACACACACACACACACACACACACACACACACACACACACACACACACACACACACACACACACACACACACACACACACACACACACACACACACACACACACACACACACACACACACACACACACAGTTGCCAGGCAACAGCAGCTGTCAGACTGCCGTCAGGGGGGCCATCAGGAGGGGGATATTGAAGTTTGGCCATTCCTTTTATTATTTATTAACGCTGAACTAAAGGAGAGACAGACAGAGTAATCATCGACACCTCCTTGTAGCTGCGCAGTGTCTTATCCTGTGGGATAAGACTGTGGTCTACACTCTCTATCCTTCCTAATACAGATTAAATGATTCTTTGCCGATGTTATGAACTGTCCATCAATGCCATTTCACGGAAAAGATCTGTTTATTTTGATAATCGTAATATTATCCGGGTAAACAATGAACTCAGTGTCCGCATCTTCTATGCGTGCCGTAATTAAAGCGGACACGTTCGCATTTCAACACGTTTGAGTTTAGAGGCGATAAAAGGATAGTAGCGAGTCAATTTGGTGTGGCTGGCACCAGGCACACCCAGCGGTCGGGAACAGACACTCATTCACACTCCCAGCAGGTGGAGTGGAGCGCGGAGACCGAGAGAGAGAAAAATAACGGTAAAAAAACACTAGTCTACAACATTCCTTCTGTGTCAGCCTTCTCTACAACCCCTAGAAAACACACTGTGTAGTCTCGGCTTCGACCAGCTGGGCCTGAAAACATTCGGAGTGAATAAAACACATGGCCTTCAAGGAATGATTTGAGGGGGAAAGAGAGACACACTGACGACAGCGTTCTTCGAGGTTCATTTAAATTCAGTCGATTAGAAAACGGAGACGATGCAAATGTTGTGTCGTGTGCCCATGGCGATTTGACTATGAAACGTACGAGAGAGAAAAAAGCACAGCACGTAAATACATTTAATTAGTGTAGACCTTTATGTAAACCGAGAATAGTTCAATTCAATTTAAAAAAGAAAAGGTGTGCTGTGTCTTTAACGTGTTCAATATGTACCTGATGGCCCATCAAGCAGCAATGCAACAATCCATCGCAATAAAATCAGAGACAGGGGACAGCTGGACCATTTAATCAAATCAACCCATCGACTTATGGCTTGAAAGGCGTGCTGCTCACCTGTTCGTGGAGGCCCAGGAGTTGGCTGTAGCGTAGCCGACAGTGCAGTACTCCATTGACGTGGATGTTGTAGGCCTGGGATGGGGGAGGGCAGAGACCCATTAAAAGTCAAGCGTGGTTACTTGCTTCAGTGCAGAGGGTACACACAAGGATACACTCCTCGAAAGCCAACCCCATCGATCCGTATGGGAAGCTTTAGGGAGGTACGGCGGATAGATTCAGATGTAAAGATGAGCTCAGGTAACAGTAATGCTGCAATAGCCATATGTAACTAGCGTAAGATGGTTATAAAGGACCAGCGAGTTAAACCTTAAACCTTAAAAGATGACCGAAGACTAGTATTGTGGAGTAAAGATTCAGCGTTAGCCAAAACAAAACAGAAGAAGCAATAATGTCACTGCTTGATAATTCATTTCCCATCTGGATACCCACAAGACCCCAAACCACCACAGAATCTAAAGCAATATGTTCAAACACTGCCTTGATGTCTGAAGTTTAACGGCAGCCTCTCTAAGTTCATATGAGAGAAGGAAACAAATAAAGTGTGAAATGTATTCAGCGGTTTCGTCAGACTTTTGGAACTGGGCTGCTCAGAGAGAACTGTTGATGTGATGCCGGTTAAGGTTGGCAGGGCATGGTTTTGTTTTTGCCTTTCAAGGCAACAGTGGACTTTATCAACCATGTAGCGCTCATGTTGCGAGAAGGAATAAAGCTAAAGTTCTTTCAAGTTTAGTCTTTTGTCGTCTGAGAGGCAAAAGAAAGAAATGAAGAACGAAAAAAAACTGTTCAGACATGGTCTACACTGCAGAGGAAATCATTTTGAGGAATTGTCTTTTTAGTTGGTCTATTTTAGGGAAGCTAGTCTGGGGCTCAGCTAAAGAACAGCACTAGCATCTCTACCTCGGACAGACGAGTACGACTTCAGTATTGACCACAGCTTGGTTGTCAATGTCAATTAGTTAGTTAGGCCTAAAAAAAAAAAAAGTTTGGTTCCTGTTGGTTGTCAGTTGAGGTCATGGGTAGGTAGGGAATTTATTTTATTTTATTTTTTTCTTTTTTCCAGCGGCAGCGAATGATAAGTAGGTTGTTTTCATTTAAAAACGAGAGAATGCGCTCATCCTTGTACAGAATGAAGAGGTGCTGTACAAAAACGTAATTATAGTTTACATAAAAAAAAATTAAAAAAAAATTTAATTTTTTTTTTTTTTTTTTTTTTTTAAAGCTCATAAAATAATTTGGGTCGCACACAAATGGACAGGGTCGGTCGGAAACCGGAACCAAACAAAATTTTTTTTTAGGCCTTAGTTGTTGGCTGGGGAGGCTCAGGTAATCCGGAATTGCTCACATCGACACCTTTCTTCCGCCATGGAACCAAGGCACAGATCTCATCACAACTAGGTGGGGACCACAATCTATGATATCAATAATATCCCTTACTAAATTATCTACAGTAACAAACGGGGCAGACAAATGAGCAGGATAAATAGGAGGGCCATAAACAAAACCTTTAGAAGTGTTTAGGTGCAAATTATTTTATAGTGGAGTCGGCTTCTAATAAATGTATGTTTTCAATTACATAATTTATCTAGGAATAATATATATTGTTTTACAGTCGGAGGGGACTCATTCGTCGCCCTCCCCGGTGTTTCCGCTAGAAAAAATTCGAGACGTGTATCTGCTGCTTGCAATGCGCATAAGCCTCATGACTCTTCCTTCCCCAAAGCGACTTCGCTGAGCAGTCTTTATTAGAGCTTAGATCGGGCCCAGTAAATCAAGCCCGCACCGGCCAGAGCCCTTGCACGCTCGGTCCGAGTCCGGCCCGGACCGACACATTAACTGTAATTATGAGCCCGAGCCCGATTTCAACCGAACATTTTTTTTAATGCATGTGTAACTTTGTACACATTTGTTACTTAGGCCTACTCTGCTAAATATAAGGAATATTGTATAGAACGCCGGTCATTATCGGGATAATGACCAGATACGTTCTATACATTATCCCGCTTATTACACGGCTAATTGCCAAAACTAAAAAATAACTTAACATGTTGTGTCTTTTTACAATTTATTCGTTACACGCATTCGTAGTGTGGATCAGCAGTGAAATAGTCCGCCAAAGACGTTGACGTCGCTTAGCAACCGAAGACGCTGGGGTTGACAAGTTACCGGACTGCTACCCTTGCCAGTGAACGGAGCGTTCCACGGCATTGAGAAGACCCGTGTAATAAAGGCCTATAATATTTCTGTGTATGGCATAGATTTCTCCTCAGACTAGGCCAATAAAGCAATGATTAAAAAAAACACAAACGCTCGATCAAAGGCCCGGGTCGGGTCAATCATGGTTTGACCGGAGACATTTAGAATTGTCGGTCCTCCTCATTTTTTTCCCGGTCATTGACCGGTATTTATCCTACAACGGAAACGCTAGGGATCTGCTGTCATGCATGGAACACAAGCTTCCATCACGTCATATCCTTATTTGATTAAAAACTGCTTCTTCTACAAAGACTGCAAAGAAGTGCAGCTGTGAAAAGTATCTAAAGGTGGTGCTCGATTTGGTGAACGATTTATTTCATGAATAGTGTAATGTGCGAGTAGCCCACATCTTCTCCATGAAAACACACATCACCTGTCAAAACAAAACTTGTTTTGGATTTCATATTTGACTGCTAGTGCTGACTGGATTTTTTTTTTGCTAGAAAAGGATCTGAGATGTGGAGATTAAAGTTTAACAGAAGCATTCTCACACTGTTACTTTAAGTTAGTAAGTCTCCAGACATAGGGTAAAGTAACTTCCCTCCACCCCAAAGTAAACAACCCTGGATAATTTCAACACAGCAAACACAAACAGTGACTCTAGTGTAGCCCATTAACAAGGAAATACAAGAAACGGCAGTAAACAAAGTCCTGACATATGAAGTGCGGCTTTATACTACACTCATTTCGAAGTTGCCCCACAAACAGTGCACATTCTACAGCCTCACGGTTCAAAGGTGCAGACCACAAAAAAAACTCTTGACTTTGCGAACTCACCAATTTATATCCTGTTGGCAACCTGCTATAGAGGAGGTCACACAGTCTGCTGATAGAAGACTAGCCCTTACCAAACAACACTGCAATACAGTCATAACCACAGTGTGTGTGTGTGTGTGTGTGTGTGTGTGTGTGTGTGTGTGTGTGTGTGTGTGTGTGTGTGTGTGTGTGTGTGTGTGTGTGTGTGTGTGTGTGTGTGTGTGTGTGTGTGTGGATCGAGAGCTATTATTAGCCAGAAAATATGTTATGTTTATTCAAATGGATGGTGTCGGTCACTTCTCCACTGCATATTATCTGTGTCAATGCTTAGACCTCCTAAAATGAATCTGGATTCTTGGGCATTCGTGACAAATGTGTACACGCAGACAGACGGACAAAGACAGACAGACAGACCTTCATTTGTACCTATAAAAGCACATAATGATAGAGATTGTGAAACCCAGCATGCAGAGCAGAGTGTCAAGACTTTACCCAGAAATAACTTTGCATCCCAGAGATAGAACAACTGGAAAACTAGCATTACTCACAACTCTGTGTGCAGCATTATACAACTATTGATCCCATGAATAAGAGGCTTTTATTGGAAGAATAAACGTGTCTGGGCCAAACTGAAATGTTAAACGCAGATGTTTACAGGGTTGAACTAAACAATAAGAGTATTACTATTGATCATAATATTAAATATACATAATACCCATCCCTTGGTGAGTCACATACCTTTCATAAGCACTTATCCTACTGCAAGACCATTGTTAACCACAAGGAGGTGAACTCAGAGATACATACAGCCTCACTAATACTTTGATCTCAGAGTTGCTAAGGGGAAGCAACTCTGTAAATAACACTGTACAACAATAACAAAACGCAGCTTGATGGAATAAACCTGGAATAGTTAACATGGGTTCAAACGGCACATATTGAGAAGAACATTCACAGAACACCGGGCTTTCGTTTGCATATAGGGCCGGGAATGGGTTGTGATGGGTTGATCCAATCCATCAAGTGCAATGACAACTCCACAACAACACCAGTGCATTCACATGTGAGAGGCTGGCCTTGTCTGGTTGGTTCAGCTTATTAGCAGAAGGTTTCAATGTTGGCTGGTTTGTTTCGATTAGGCAACCACTGGTAACTTTGCTGCAAGTATTTTGGATTGCATAACATGTTAACCATGTCCACATGGATATCCGGCTCTGAGGTAGTATGGCTAAGGACTACTGACTAGGTTGTGTTGGGTTGTGTTGACTATATTAGAGGGACACACTTGGTCCCCATTGAAGAAGCAAGCTGTTTGGATATGGTCAGTGGGGTCGAATAAACAAAGTGAGAGGCTGTATAACTGTATATCCCTCTCTCTTTCACTTCGGTGAGAGAACCATTACAGAGGAAAGCTACATGTAACGGCCTTTCTACAGTAGAAGCAACATGGGCATATAGGGTGTGTGAACTGAAGATATCAAAATATTTAACAAAATTAATCTCACCACAAAGGTTGATCCATTATCCCCCGAACGAACTTCTGTCTCAGGTATAGAGAAATGCATTTTAGACGACCAGGATCGACGCAGTGAGTCCTTCACAGCCCCGTTGGCTCCGGGCTACTCTCCACCGTCACCGGGGCCACTGCAGTCACCGTCCACGGAGCGGTGTGGGGTGCACGGAGGGGTGTGGGGTCAGGGGCCAGCTCTCTGTCCACGGAGCGGCGCGTTGTCTGGGGCCCGCTCTCAGGGGCCAGCTCTCGGTCCACGGAGCGGTGTCAGGGGCCAGCTCTCGGTCCGCGGAGCGGTGCGGTGTCAGGGGCCAGCTCTCGGTCCACGGAGCGGTGCCAGGGGGCAGCGCTCGGTCCACGGATCGGTGCGGTGTCAGGGGCCAGCTCTCGGTCCACGGAGCGGTGCCAGGGGGCAGCGCTCGGTCCACGGAGCGGTGTAAGGGGCCAGCTCTCGGTCCACGGAGCGATGTCAGGGGCCAGCTCTCAGTCCACGGAGCGTTGTCAGGGGCCAGCTCTCGGTCCACAGAACGGTGTTAGGGGCCAGCTCTCTAGCGGTAGAATCGCACCAGGTTGGAAGAGACTGGTGACAAGTTTCGTTTAGCCAGTAACTCGAATGCCAGAGGAAACCATTCGTATCAAACTTCTCCCACATCTGGGCTAAACTTTTATCCCCACCGCCAGGGAAGCAGCCATGTTGAGCCAGTGATAATAATTATACCTTTATTGTTACCTCGTCCGCTTCTCATTTGGGGGATGAGTCACAAATGCCCCCCTCCGTAAATACCTGTTTTTCACACGTAGACACGTCCGTTAAATTACGTATCCTGGTCAACTTTCAGGAAGAAAATGTGCAGTTTGTTCCCGCAAAGCCCCGCGTCGAGGAGTCCACAGTAACGCAGAACCAGCGGGGACAAGCAGGCAAACCTGGGGGGTTGTCCGGTATTATTACGAGATTTAAGAGAAACAATGCACAGAAGGGGATAATAACAGGAGAAAAGATGCGATATGAGCCGAGCTATCGGGTCGACAAAGGTGTCCTCTGTCTTTAACGTGTTCAATATGTATCTGATGGCCCATCAAGCAGCAATGCAACAATCCATCGGGTCAAACCATTGCTGTTCACTAGAGGGGTGGCTGTTTGATGTTACACAACGTGTTTGAGGCGCTGTTTTAATATATATGACATGAATTTACCATGTCGTTGTTTTATACATATTTAAAGAGAGTATTCATGTTTACACGTCTGTTTGAATGTATCCGGTTTTACCTGAAAAAAGCCGTTATATGTAGCTTTCCTCTGTAATGGTTCTCTCCAAAGTGACAGAGAAAGAGAGAGAGAGGGAGAGCTAGAAAGACATGAAGAGAGAGTGAGATGGAGAGGGATAAAAAGGAAAAGAGAAAGAGAGCTAGAGAAAGAGAGAGAGTCGGAGAGAGAAAGTAAACTCATGGTTTAAACCATGAGTTTCTTTATGTAGGCCTATCAAGTATTTTAATTGTGAGACACTGTAAAATATGATACATTTGCATGTGTCACTTGGTAAAGTCATCTTTTCAACTAGCGTCTTCAAATTATTTTCCGTTGTTTTAGCCTGCTTGAAAATCTTCACTAAACTATACATAAAAAACAATCAAATAAAGATTTAACGAAAGTCTTACAATCCGATTCAAGATTTTAATTATTGGGCAAGATTTCCCATTCATAATTCGTTAATAATAAAGGTGGCTGCATCTTGAGTGAATAACTTCCTTTACGAAATTACGTTGAGGGAAAATATAAGGTAAAACTTGTACCTATGTATCGTGAGCCTATGCGCAACGCTGCGCAGGAAGGAGGTGCTCGAAGAGGGTGACTGCGCTCAAAACACATGACGTTTGTTTACCTCTTCAGTTTCAATCTCATAGAACTGAAATACGAACAGAAACCCCGCAGTTGGATTAAGGCCAGCCGGGGAGATGTTGTCTTATTTTAACACCGCCTAGGGATTTTTATCTAAAGAATACCCTCCAATAGACTTGATGGGTAGAGGGTTTTAATTTATATTATGGTCTTATGACTACTCGATCAAAATGAAAGCTGGTTGCCTCCAGCCAAGACCAGCAGTGGTTGTCTTCATCATTAATTTGATAATACACACAAGTTGCCATCTTGCCGACCTGCAGGTAATTATAAAAGACTAGATATGTTTTGGAGTACATCACCTACAACTGAAATGTAAATCTGTGAAGCTGCCTCTTTTTGTATGAGGTCAGAGAGTTTTGTCATAATGGGATGTGGTGTAGTCTCACCACTTACTGCTGTGTTTCAATTGCAGATATGTCACACTTGCAACGGGACTTTGTTAAACGACACCGTGGTGGGCCGTTTCTGCTCCTCCTCCGACGGCCGGGTCGAGGGACGATGCTGCTTCCAGAATCTCAACTCCAGCACCACGGTGCACGTCATAGGGTGAGCCTTTAATGGAGGAGACCTAACCTTACACTTGCATCATCTTAACCCTTCTTATAAAATAATTCTCGGTTGATGATTGCTAGTTCATATAGCTGAGGACAGCTAGATGTCTCTCTTACACCCCCCTTAACTTTACAGTGTATTTATTTTTTGATCTGCAGGTTGGACTTGTCAAACTGCTCTTTGGTCCAGATCGACGACCTACAAGATGCGTCTACAGCGGTTGTCATGTATGTGAATTCTCTCTGGCCTCAGTGAATACACCACAAAGGCTGGAGCCTTATCGCAACGTTTGATGATTAGAACAGTCTCCTCCGAAAGTCAATCACAATCCTGAGATCAAGAGGTCATCGGTTTGGCTGGCTATAAGACAGTCAATCTTTTAACAGCCGCAGTGATGTCTGTCCCAGACGGTCATGTTTGCCTTGCCGCCATTCATTAACAAAACACATGCAACTAACTTGAAATGCATACAAGTATAAATATTGAACTTTATCACATTTATTTTATAGATAAAAACGTTTTACTATCATAACTTTTGTGTTCCTTTGCCACCCAGTGACCTCAGCGGCAACCCCATTGTGAACATCAGTGACTTTGTGTTTCAAGGCTGTTCTGCTTTAAATGAAATGTAAGTAGTGCGTTCCGAAGCTCAGACTTTATTTGCGCTATACTACACCATTGTGACCAGTCCAATCCTGTTGGATCAGGTGCTTTTTATTGCTTTATTGACGCCCCTTGTCTAGATTACTGCCAACCAACCTGCTGTGCCCTGGAGGCAATGCATCATGGGAATCGATTGCGGTCTCTGAGGGAAGTGTTATCTGTCGGGGTCAGAAGAGCATGTGCAATGAAACCAGACACATGAGTGAGTCCAGCGCAGTTCCACAGTACATGCCGTTTGTATAAGCGCAAGTAGCTTCTGTTGAGAGACTGACAAACACTGATTATGCTGTATTTTAGGCATATTCCATATTTTACATATTGGGCATAAATGTTACTTTGTAGAAATGGTTGTTCCTCATAAAGTTTTTTGCCCTCAGACCTTGATTTCCTAAATGTAATTTTAAAACACCACCTTGAAGACAGTGCAGTTCATATTTTCTGTTAGATTTTCCACAATGTAAATACTAATGTCAAGTCTGATATTTACAAATGTCCCTATACTATATAGAGCTGTCCTTTTGTCTAACGTTACGTCCCCCTGAAACCCTTCTCACGACATTACAAACGTCCCCACAGCGCTCTTCTGCCCGGAGAACTCCTGCTGTGCCCCCAACGGACCCGGGTTCTTCAGTTGCCGCTGCATCGACGGTTACCATGGATACAAATGTCGTCGAGAGGTGTGTGTGCTCGGGGGCTGGTCAGCTAGAGACCTCAACGTTCGCAGTCTAATGTTACCTCCGGCCGGCATAGAAAAGAAAAAATGCAAGGTCTCTATGTTGCAGCATTTGCATTTTAAACTTAAGCGGCAAAGAATTATGTATTCTTCCAGGATTCTCTCACTTTTTGGTTGGCATCTTCAGTGTTGAACGCGGTTATGGTAAGTCGCTTTGGACAAAAGCATCAGCCAAATATTCAGAAGCTTAAGCCCTACATGTTAATTAAGGACATTATTTTGGAGGATTTGGATTAAAGCTGCTTCTGCTAAATGTCTAATCAAGTAGTAATAGTAGTGGCCAACCCCTCCCCCTAAATACTGTTATCTGTTGATTAGGTTGGGTGGGGTCAGAAAACGGTCCCATTGTCGGTTGAACCCTACTGGTGTCTCTCCTCTCTTCCTCCGTCACTTTAATTCATGAATCCTACGCTTTTACAGGGGGAGTTCCCGTTCATCCAGGTGTTTGCTCCGATTGGGGTCGGCATGGTGATGTTGTCCATCCTGCTCTGGGTCGTCCAGAGACGCAAAGTCAAGACCAACTGACCTTTTTAAACCCTGGCCCCTCCCTGGCTTGGAAGCTTTGCTTCTTGTTTTTAATATCCACACGTTTTAAACTGACACCATTTTCATTTACTACTGACAACATGTTGCCACTACTCCAAACTGTATTTTTATTTTATGATTTATTTTATTTTTCAAAGCGTCTGTCTCAATCAAGGGAAACGGCATCCAAGAAGACATTATTTGTATTTTAAAAATGATTTTATGTTTTTAACAACCTTTTACTAATAACTTTATCTGATGCAACCGACTGTAGGTCATCAGCTGTGTTTTAAACTGATAGAACTGACCTTGGAGGGATTTGAAAGGGCTCAATGTTTACATGGACGCAGAATTTTACTTTTAAGAATTTGTTGCTGTATGTATTTTGAGCAATAATACGTTTTTGTTTTTTTAATGTACATACGCATGTTCATAGTTTCTATTGCGAAACTAAGATTATGCTGTATTTTGCATAAACCTTTTCCATTGCTTGGTTCTTCACTTAAACTGTATTTGCCTTGAGAAAATATGTCACCCTCCCTCTCAAAAAATTTTTCCCTTTGGATATAGCATGGGATTCTATCATTGGTTTATTGAACAAGTTTCATATCAATCTATAGATATATACAAATAAATCTTTAATTCTGCCCCCCCCCCCAAAAAAACCCAAAAGAATAACAATAAACCAACCAACCATGTCGTATTCAGATATATATTTATTGCATGCCAGAAGCACGGCCCTTTCGATGGTGTGTGAGTGGGACAGAGTGTGTGAGGTCATTGGTCGACGTTCTTCACCCGCAGCACCACGGGCACCGAGGTGCAGGGGATCATGCCCAGGTCTGTGATCACCAGGTCCACGAAGTCCGGCGGCGTCACGTCGTACACCAGGTTCAGCAGGCCCAGCTGGGACACCTGCTGCCAGCCCTCCAGCTGGGTCTTCCCCTTCCGGGTCACCATGAGGTCGTCCGGGTCGTCTGGAGGTCACATGTTCACGTTTTAGGTTTTGTTTTTTGGCCGCGTTATTCGTCGGAACGAGGATCGGAAGTCGATGGCGCCGATCACGCTTGACGCGCTCGTCAGTCTGAGAAATTAAAACGGTGTGCGTCTTTCGGCGAGTCGATAAAGTTCTCGCTAACACGGCCTCTAAGTGCACATCCGTAGAGTATTTAGTAATTTAACAGATGCAACGTTTACCGAAGGCGACGTCGCATTTAAGACACATTTCATTAATGCAAAATTAGAGCCTTCAGGATTGAGCCTCACGAGGCATCGAACCCAGAACCTCGGCCGAGAATCAAACAATCCTCCATCCTCAAAGTACACATCCGTAGAGTACAACTATTCAGAAAAGAATAATTGTACTCTATGGATAGGTTGACAACTATTCGTCGACCTATCGACGAATGGGAATACTACGTCACTTTGGGCAAACCAACGTTTACCCAAAGTGACGTAGTATTCCTATTCGTCGATAGGACGAGCGTTCAGGAGGCGGCCCATCGAGGGATCGAACACACAATCTTTGGGCTGTGGATCAAAACAACCCTGGCCCTGCCCTGGACTGCTTCACGGCGGTCGGGGCATGGGAGCGAGGCGAGGCGCGGCAGGCCGTACCTAGCTCGTTGGACACGAAGGAATCCGTCTGCACCCGCTCACAGAACTTGTAGGTCTCGCAGCAGACCAGCACGGGCACGTTGAAGGCCTTGGCCACCAGGGCGATCTGGGACGTCCCGACGCGAGACATCACGTAGCCGTTGGCCAATAGGGCGTGGGCCCCAAGGAACACTTTGGATACCTGTCAGTCAGCGGATGATAAACACCAGATAGGTATTTCAGGGAGAGGCTCACTGTGAGGTTGAGCTTCGAGACTAGGGAAGTGGGAGAAGACAGTTGTCACAACCGAGAGCTCATTGTCGTTATCAGAATTGCATGACCTTTAGAAGTCTGCTGGGAACCTCATTAGTGGTTGTCTTGCTTACAGGAACAGCAAACCAGTTCCTATGGTGCTGAACTGAGACCTAAGGGGAAGCAGCATTACGTTTCTACGGTCCTCAGCTCTCACCATCGGTCAATGTCTTTTACAAACATTTTTTAAAACAATCCGATTTTTTTGTTGTTGCTTTTTGACGTTTTTTTCTCTTTCAGTTTAATCCTCTTAAACTGTACTTCATGATCTCGTTCTGCCACTCCCCCCTTGTGAGCCATTTGGTACTTCAGCACGTCGCGACATACGAATAAAGTTTGATTGAACGCACCTCGGGCAGCACGTAGGAGAGGGCGGAGATGAGCACGTAGGTGCAGCTGATCCCGTGCTTCACCAGCCGCCGCAGCGCCTCGCGCCCCTCCAGCCGCGGCCGGCTGTCCACCACGATCACCCGGAACTTCCTGTGCTTTTCAGAGGCCTCGCACAGGATGTGGTTGACCAATGAGGAGCTGGGGGACGACGACCAGAGGGGAGAAGAGGTTAGGTCGAGTTGCGTGGAGGGTAGGATGGTGGGTTCAGAGGTGAGGCGGGTAGGAGCTCAGGATGCGAAAGTCCACCTGTGGTCTACATGTAGGCCAACTTCGGCATCATGTCCTTATGACCCTTACCTGCTTGACAATGTGTCCTACGAATCTCACATTTCCCTTCTGGGATTTAAAACATTTAAATGTACTCCTATGCAGGGCCGGCGCTACTAGGCATAGGCGAACTAGGCGGTCGCCTAGGGCGGCAAATGCGTTGGGGGCGACAAAAGCGTTGGGGGCACCCCCTGGTGGCGGCCTTAATTAATTAATGAATTTTAATGAAACAAGCGAAATAAAACATGCTGTCCAAACACGTTTCGAAATGGAATAGAGAATGGGGGGAATGGGGAACAGCTATTGAATTGTTATTGAAACCATCACTGAAGCTCGCTGAAGCCCCCCCCCCCCCGCTCGGAAATATCACCTAGGGCATCATGTTGTATAGCTCCGGGCCTGCTCTTGTGTTATGTGTCTCGATTCTCTCGCTTTTGTAGTGTGTTCTCTTTGGGAACTCTGTCCGTCAACTGTGTAATATACTGGTAAATACACTACAGAAGGGAGAATTGAATGTGTTGCAGCGAGGCAGAATGGCCAAATTGCTGACGGTACGTAAACAAATGACTTCCGTTTCCCAAAGACGGGGCCTGACCAGAAGAGTTTGGGAACCCCTGATATGGACACGCTACTGAGGGATCTTCATGGAGGTCATCCATGGCGTTTGAGTCGCTCCAGCGTTGCGTATAAAATACGGGTGGGCTGCACCCTGGCTCAGGGAAGACCCCTGCCTCTCCCGGGCTCAGAGCAGATGTGTCTGAACCTCACCAGCCATAGACGAGGATCACGTCACCGTCGCTGATCTTCTCGATGGCGTACTTGGAGATGGCACTGGCCGCCAGCACGATCTTCTCTCTGATGTAGCGGTCGATGCAGTCCTGTAGTTTGGTCTTGGCCTGAGCGTGGCGAGAAAAGGGATTCGTAATGGTGTCGAGGGAGCGATCGTATGTGTTTTTTGTGATGGGCGTTCTGTTGATTGTGGAATCGAGAAATGATGGGGACAATCACCTCTTCTTCTTTGCACTGACTGGGAATATTAGAGATCTCTTTCTTGATGTATTTGATTGCGTTGCCCATGCTCGCAGACAGGGGGCGACACTGATTTAAAAAACTGAAAGGAGAACGTTTTTACTTACATATTATGTGTTCATAATGTGGACCACAGAAAAATATGTCACCTACTGCCTGCCCCACCATCTAGCACAATATCAAAAACGATATGGTCTGCTGATGATATTTTGGTAAGTTGGATGTAAACTTGTTTTCTCAAATACCTAATATAGGGTTTCAGCTTGTTCACCATATCTCTAGACAGCTCCTCGTTTGGAGGGGTAACGTAGTCCCTTATGACCTTGAAGGGCAAAGAAAACGGATTCAGAACATTTACAGAAACTTTGACTCACAGACCAGGGCAATACTGACATTGGCCATATTAATAGGATGCTGTTTTAAAACACGTTTTAAAACCATAAGCTAATGCAATACACATATCAATTCCAAGCTCACATCCGAAGCTCTGAGGTTTATGATACATTGTGGGGGGTACCTGATTGGCCCTTGTGATACATTGTGGGGGGTACCTGATTGGCCCTTGTGATACATTGTGGGCGGGTGGGGGGGAGGTACCTGTTTGAAGGCGTGCAGCAGGGCCACGGAGCGGGCGTTGGAGCCCGCCACGATGCCCTGGGAGTACTGCAGACCCAGCCGCACGATGACCGGGTGGATCACCGTGGAGGGGATGCTGGAGAGCGCGCACACACACACACACACACACACACACACACACACACACACACACACACACACACACACACACACACACACACACACACACACACACACACACACACACACACACACACACACACACACACGTTTGACTCGGCTGTAAAGTTTCAAACACCACAGTCTGCAGTCCACCCGTATGTATGCATCCTTTGGAAAGATCGCCACCTACCAGCTTAATAATGACATGTGTGACTAGTGAACGCTTGTATGCAGTTTAGGATAAAGGGTCCCCACTATGCAGGTTTGCTGTGTGCGAGTGTGTGTGGAGGAGGTGCTCTGGGGCCTACCTGAGCTGCTGTGTGAGGGGGGCCTTGCGGCTGTACTGGTGGAGGTGGGAGAACAGGCTGACCTTGTAGCCGTAGTCTGACCGCAGGGGGATCTGGAGGTCGTCAGGGCAACAGGAGAAAGAGTTCAGTACAGCTCAGCTTTGCCTAAGCGGGCTTTGCGGGAATCCATTCCGTTTTTAAGAATTTACAAAAAAAAAAACGTTTTGGATTATTGAGGGAAAATAAATGTGATGATTTCTCGATTGGTGTTTTGCAAATTGTTGATCAAAAAGGTCAGTTGATCGGACCGAACGCGTCACAGCAAGACACACACAAAGCAAATAAAAAACAGCACAGCAAATCACTAACCTCTGGAACAACTCAACTAATCTAATCACAAACACGACACGACAAAAACCAGCCATCTGTTTGTGTGTGTGACTCTCTATCATAGTGCCGGTGTACAAACACAGTGAGCGTTTACCCATTTCCAAAATAACACAGACCGATTAACCCAACAACGGAAGAAAAAAAAACACGGGGGTACGGCCCCGGGGACTTGACAACGATACCTTCAGAACAGCACCGCGACCGGGGGTCTAGGAGGAGTGCTAGTGTCAGTCACATGCAGGTAAGGAACGCAAGCTCTCGTCATGACAGTTGAGAAATCAAACACTGGCTTGAATGAGCGGCCATTGTTTTTGTAGCTATGTAAAGTCGCATCGTGTGCCTGGATCGATCGCCCTCGTCGTTTTGGATGCGACGCGCTTCGGATGGCGGCCAACGACCCGATGTATATTGGTGTGTTTTTGGGGGCAGCCTGAAAGCAGACGCAAACAAGTACCAACCTGTTGCCTTTCCAACTTCTTGGCCAGCTTCTTTAGAACCTCGGGGTTGTCGACCTGGACGTGTTCAGGAAGCCTCTTCACCACTGGAGGAACACCAGGAACAAACACAAACACGATGAGAACAAACGCTTTCACAAATTAATGAGAAGACAATTGAGTACTCAAGTCTCTTAACATTTGGAGATTTAACAAGAAGAAGAAGGGGGCCATTACAACAATAAACCCTTTACGTTGCTTGTGACATCCTGAGGCAGAAAATCTTAATTCTATGTAGCACTATTTACTTAAATATTTGTAAGGGTTTGGCTCGGCTTAGCACAGGAGGTAGAGCGGGTTGATCCCCCTGCTGGCAGAGCTGGCTGTCCCCCCGCCGTCGGTGTGTGAATGTGTGTATGAATGAATGTAGTTTTAGATAGAAGCGCCTTTTGGGGCATAAAATGCCCAAAATTTACTAAATAAGCAGGAGGCGTTTTGATAAAGGACACCTGCAGGTAGAGTGCATACCTCGGGGATCGAACCCCGAACCTTTAGGCTGGGAGTCAAACCAGCCTAAACCACTAGGCTGAACCACCAGCCTGTCCCGCCCCCCGGTGCTCCGGTACCTGGCTGCAGCTCGCTGGGCGGGGCCTTGGGCTTGCCGGCCGTGGACTGGGGCCCCGGGTCCCCCTTCTTGCCGGGTTTCGAGGCCCTCTCGGCCTCCTGCCGCGCCCTCCGCTCCGCCTTCAGCTCCGCTTTGCTCTTGGCCGGCTTGTCTGCAGGGGGGGCGCCGGCGGCCGGGGCGGGGGGCTCCGAGACGGCCGCCTGGACGGGTGGAGAGACGGCCGGCTCTGCTGGAGGGGGGGATGAGAGAGAGAGAGAGAGAGACAGAGACAGAGACAGAGACAGAGAGAGAGAGAGAGAGAGAGAGAGAGAGAGACACACACACACACAGAGAGAAAGCAGGTCAAGAAATTGCTCTTGGCGGGTGAGAGGGAGATGAGAGGATTTCTCAGCGTAAATAAATCCTTATACTTTCAAGTGAAGAACCAAGCATTGGATAAATACTAAGCTCATGCAAAAAAGCATAGATCAAGTGATATAAGCCTACTTTTACTCAATATAAAAAGACTCTGTATTTACTGACGATCAACGAATGACCACTGTCTAAACAAATAGTCAACAAATAACAATGGTTACTACAACACTATAAACTGTGATGTATTCTCATCCTTTCCACAGGCAGAGCTGCAGTGACCGTCCGTCCTGTACCTTTATGCGCGGCCGGCTGTGAAAGCGTGGAGGGAGCGCAGTTCTTCTCCCTCTCGCTCGCCAACGCGTCCTGCTCATCCTTCCTCTCTTTGTTCTTCTTCTGCGATTTCTTCTCCTTCCTCAGCCTCTGCTTGTCCTCCTTCGACAGCTCCTTCCCCTCATTCTGCCGCAGACAGGACGGTGCGTGTAGATCGGTCACTGGCTGGTCTTCTAAACACTTTACTATTTACACTAGTACTTTATGGTACTACTACTATGTACCATAAAGCCATCTGTCTTTCAGAACAACAACAATATCAAACCTCCCGAGAGTGTTTGAAACGTCCATCATGAAGACTCACCTTTACTCTCGTGATGTCTTCTTTTTTCTCAGCTCCATCTGTAACAAAAGCGAGGGACGAGTTCTTGTTCACATCAGAGTTGCATGTGTTGTGAATCTCATAGCCTACACACCGTCCACTACACCCCCTACACCGTCCCCTACACGGTCCCCTACACGGTCCCCTACACGGTCCCCTGAGTGCCCAGCAGCCTCCACCGTGACGCTGACCCAAGCCCCCACAGTCCAGATGGCTCCTGGATGGATGACTCAAGTTTGGTCCCTGAGCCTCATGGCAACCACGTCCTTAAAGTGAGTCGGCTCAACAGAAGCAACAAGTAGCACAATGCTAATCGGATCGAATATGACAATTCATTTTTCACACATTGATGCGTACATAGACGGATGATGCAATAACTTTCAATAGCAACATGTAACAAGCGGCCACCGCCGGTAATGCTAGTGCTAACGCTAGCGCTACAAATTAACCATCAACTTGTTCGTCAGGGGACGAGCTGTGGAAACACTCCACTTTTTGTGTCACGGATCGTTCACCAGCACTCACCACGAAGCGTTAGTTATTTAATAGCGGCATGTTTTCTTGTAGTAAACTGTTGTTTCTCCAGGAGACTCACCTGTCACCCCGCTGTCTGCCATGTTTACGACGCCGCTCCGGAGCTTCCCGACCCTCACCGTCAGGACTAGTGACTGGATTTCACAGCGCCCCCCGGTGGACAGCAGCGGTACTGAAACACTGAGCTGGTCGACAAGTGATGAACTGGCATCAGGGCCCCCTGGTGGACAGCCGCTGTAGTGGACCACTGAGGGAGTCGACTAGGGGTGAACAGGCATCAGCGCCCCCCCCCCCTCCCCTCCCGGTGGACACCAGCGGTACTGAAACACTGAAGGGGTCGACTAGTGATGAACAGGCATCAGCGCCTCCCGGTGGATACCAGCGGTAGTGAACTAATGAGGAGTTCAACTAGTGGAGAACAGGCATGTTTAATTTCATTAAAATTATTCTAATTTAGATAGTCTTTGAATGTTCGATTTTTTTTATCATATTCTTCTGAAAGATTATATCCGCCAACATAACTTCTTTCTATAAGTCAAGAAACCATTCTGGAAGTAAGTAGACCTACATTAGAGAACTGTCACTTACTAAATTCTATTTTGCATGGTGAGATTTAGAAAGCGTTCTTATAAAATTGTACTGGTATATAGCTTATTAAAGCTTTTAAATAGACCAACAAAATTGAAATCTAATGCTCTAGATTATGTGTTACTAACTAATTCTTGAGATTAGAGTAGTTTATTTAATGCCTATGAGCCAATATATATGGTATAAGTTATATAAAATGTATATATAAATGAATAGGCCTATACACAGAATTATTATCATTATTTTATTTTTTGAAAAATGTGTAATTAGAGAATATTTTACAACACCACTAGATTTCTCTCTTCAGCAGGTTGAATTATGTCATTCTGAAAATTGCTTTCAATTAAGTGATGATTGAGCAGTTGATCATTGTATGTAACTAAGAAGGTAAGAGTGCTACAAGAATATGATTTCGGATGAAGATGATAATATTGCTGGTGGTGTTGAAATTAATACAGGGAGAATTTGCGAGAATCCCAAAATGTTCAAACACAGTAAATTAACATTTAAACAAATATAAACTGCATCAATATTGCCAATCAAATATTTTTATTTCCAACAAACAGCATCACAACACAAAACCATTTCAGACAACACTACTTACATGAAATAATCTAAAATAATCTAAAAAAACAGAGCCGATAATCAGGAGTTGCCATTACCGACATCACTAGGCCAATGCAATGGGGAAATACCGCCGTCTAGCGGCCACAACAGGAACTTCAGTAACATGCAACTTTTTTCTTTGATTGTCGTTGATGTCTGCTGACTGAATGCACGACGCAGTAGCTGGTTGAAAGGGACCAAACCTCACAGAAACACCTGACTTGGTTCCGTTTGACCAGCCACAGCAAGGCGTGTAGCTTCAGCTGCCAGAGGGAGATCCACAGAACAGAGAGAGAGAGAGAGAGAGAGAGAGAGAGAGAGAGAGAGAGAGAGAGAGAGAGAGAGAGAGAGAGAGAGAGAGAGAAGGACTACGAGAGGCAGGAAGAAAGAGTGAGACGTTTGGAAATCAGAAAGCGAGAGTGAGAGGCTCTGACATATGAGAGGGAATGTGAGAAGGACAGGTGATGGGAATGACAGGAAAGAGAAAGAGAGCGCTGAAGAAGAACGATTGCGAGGACGGTAGACGTCGTCACCGCAGAACGGCCGTGACGTCATCGCGTTCTTGAGCCTTACCTGAGACAAGAGAGAGAGGGAGCTACAGGTCAGTATAAAGTTCAAAACCAAAACCAAACGTTTGACCGCAAATTACGAGATTTTCTTTTCAGGGAAAAACAAAATCTCATCTTTTGCTTTTAGCATTCGCCTTCTAGCGGTATTATTACTGCAAAGCTCCAAAGTATGCCTCTCAACTGACCAATTGTGAGTCCTCTAGCCTGGCTAACATTAGCCCCAATGACAGAACAACCCCCCCCCCCCCTTCACTTTTTTTTTAAAGTGCACGGGTGCTATAATGGGTGACAGCTGTGCCCAGTCAATCTCTCCCAACTGTCAGCAGTTGGGGAGGAGGGGGGAGGAAATTCTTTCCGAGAAGGGAAGGGGTGCACATGCTAACTGTTGCTAGTGCATGGTAAAAGGGAGGGAGAATCCAAGAGCCCTTCACCTGTTGTCTCAATGGAAAGGCTGTGCACGCACACACACACCCACCCACACACACACACACACACACACACACACACACAGACACACACACACACACACACACACACACACACACACACACACACACACACACACACAAGCACACACACACACACACACACACACACACACACACACACACACACACACACACACACACATACAGGCACCCCCCCCACACACACACACACACACACAGGCACACACAAAAGCAGACAAAACACGCTTACACACACACACAAACACACACACACACACACACAGGCACGCACGCACACATTGGCAAGCACACACACACACGCACACAAACAGGAACACCTAAGCACATGGGCACGCGCACACACACTTTCAGATGGGGATTGAGACAAGCTCATTTGAAAACATTTACAAAAAAAACACAATTAATCGAAACATTTAACAATCATCATCAATCAATCCAGAATAAAAAAATCAATCACTGGAATAAATCATGCCAGGGGTCAAAGTAACACAGGTCCACTACACCCACACAAATAAACACAGTTAGCCGCCCTAACACAGAACAGGGCAAGATGGGGAGTACTTTCTCTTGTCTTCTTCCGGTGTTGCCGCGGTGATCCTGACCCCTTGAGACCACACACTTCCTTACATTCCATAACTGGCGTATTCATATGGGCATATAAGGAAGCATGTCCTCACAAGGAGCAACAACTGGTCCTCCTGATGGGACACACACTCGCACAGAGGCGCCTTTCACAGGCCGCACGGCGGGAATGAGCTGCCGCGGAGCAACAATGGAGAGCTGTGACTGGGAGACGCACTGGGAGACGCACTGGGAGAGGAGACGGCGAGCTACTGGGACAGATGCAGGCAGGCGCTATGCTGCTGAGGTGTGATTGGGTCGTTCGTTGAGTGTTAGATTTCGTTTTGGGGGTTCGGGTGACAGGAGGATTTTTGAGGTCACAAATCCTCGGCCGTCCAATGGGATGAGATGGGGTGACAGGTTGAGGCTTTAGCGTGGCAGTACTCTTTTAGGGTTAATCGTATGATTGGGTTTGAAACAAAGGACTGTGTGGAGCCTGAACAGAGCTGATGTACTGACCACATTGATGGAGGTTTACTCCTGAAACAACACAAACACACACACACACACACACATACACACACGCACACATACGCACACATACACATACAGACATGCAGATATACACACAACACACACAGACACACACACACACACACAGACACACACACGCACACACACACACACACACACACACACACACACACACACACACACACACACACACACACAGAACCCACACTCATACAGCACACAAACATACACACACACACACACACACACACACACACACACACACACAGAAGAAACAAACGCACGCGCATCATGTCAGAGCAACCTTAACGGAATGGACGGATTCGCGTTGGACAGAAGGATGAATAAATAAACCTCAGAAACGTTCATGAAGTCATGATAAGCAGAGTACACACTGATACAACATCCAGTCACACTATAAAGTCCACACACACACACACACACACACACATTGTACTCACCTTGCAGTGCATGGAGAGGACGTCTTGGAGGTCAGTGCCGGTTTAGCCAACGCCGCTGACTAGCTGAACTGTTGCTAAGCTAAAGCCCTACATGCTAACTACTAGCCTTCTCAGCCACCATGTGGTCAACAACCCCACTATGTGGGGGTTCACAGCTACACAGCCCTATGAGGGACACTGCTACCCACCCTAACCTCACTGGTCAGACACCCCCCCCCCCCTGCCATTTGACCCAAGGTGTTGCAGTGTGTGTGTGTGTGTGTGTGTGTGTATGTGTGTGTGCGTCTGTGTGTTTGCGTTTGTGTCCAACAACTGTTTTTCTTACGCCTGCCGCTTAGCACTACTCGACAACACGTGAGGAGAATCAAACACAACAATGACGCATGAGGACCACCATGTACACGCAAAACCGGTACCTCCACACGTCGAACCCTCCCCTGGCGGCCCTCGCCGGGCCAACGACGACGACGCCAACACCAGACCACTTACCTCCCAGGCTTTTAAAAAGTTTATCATGGAAAGACCACCGCCGACGCAGAGGCTCTGGACACTCTGTCCCACACACCACCACGACACCACCACCACCACCACCGCCACCACCGGCCCCAACTCAAACCACTCACACTCCTCCAGACCTACCCTAACTCCCCTCTCCCTCTCTCTCTTTCTCTCTCCCTGGCTCTCCCTCGCTCTCTGGCTGCGTCACACCGACCCTTGGCCCCCCGCTCCTCCTGTGTGTCAGTCGGCCCGCTGGTTGTGCTCTGATCAGGCCTGGGCCGGCCGCCTTTTCTATGCCGGCCCGGCAGGGACAGGCCCCGCCCACACCCCCACCTGTTGGTGTCCTTTAGTGGGGGGGGGGGGCCCGGGGACCTCTCCAGCACCCCCTGTCCCGCCCAATCAGCGGCTCTGACAGGGGGCCGGTTGGGTGGGTGGGTGGCGGTCGTGGTGCTGGTGGGGGTGGTGGTGCTGGTGGGGGGGGGGGGGGCTGGGTGGGTGGGTAAGGGGAGGGAGGGGGCCTGCCTGTGAAATCACACCTCTCAGCTGTTCGCGCTGGGGGCCTGAGACACCCTACACCCCCACCGACCCCAACCCAGCGTTTTCCCTCTGTTCAGCCCCCCCCCCCTCTGCTATTATTTGGTCGAAGAAAAACGAAAGCGAGCAAAGAGGAGGGAAGAGAGCAGGGATGGGGGGGGGGGGGGGGGGTGAGTGTGGTTGTCGGGGGGGCAGAATGATGACATGAAGGCCTGCTCCTGAAACAACTGCAGCTTGAGGCGGGGGGTTCGTGGTTACGGGGGCCCGGGGGAACAGCGGGCCTATAGTTTGGGTTAACAGCGACACCGTCTGTTGGTCACAGCTGAGGCCGGCCATGCGTTTGGGGCTCTTCGGGGCTCCTGGCTCATTCATTATATCAGCTCCTTGGTTTATTGAATTTTTTTCAGTTTTTTGATGTATCGTAAAAAAAAAAAAACAATACGCAATGTTAGGGTTAGGGTGAGGGTTTGGTGTGGGGGTTAGTGGGTGTAAATCGTTTGCCTCATAGCATTATTGCCTAAGTCCTATTTAGGCCAAATTGTGCATCATTGGCTATGTCATAAGCCAATCAGATTGCTTTTGACATTCCATGATAACTATCTGCCAAAGTCATCAATTTGATTTAGGCATTTCGGACACCAAATACAAGATGAACCTTAAAATATGACTTAGGCGAGTATGCTATAAGGCTAACGAAATACTTCAAAACACCGTATTCAAACAGTCATCCAGTCATTTTCTGTCATGGACGAAGCCCAGGGTACAGTGTTGTCCATTTTGATTTATTGTGGACATTTTGTTTGCATATTTTGTTGTTTTTTGTGTGTTAGATAATACAGAATATTTACTTGAGCGGAGGGATATAGCCTACATCTACATCTACATTCAGGGCATTTAGCAGACGCTTTTATCCAAAGCGACTTACAATAAGTACATTACAAAGAAACAACAATATATCACTGTCGGTACAGTAAGGATGTTCGTAGAAACAAGCGCCAAGCACTAACAATCACTAGGTTAACCCATTACTCGTATACAACAAAGACAGCTAGGATAAGATGCTACATGATGCTAAGTACTATTTTTAAGTGCCAGGATGTTCAATGTACAATACGTGCGTATATTAAGTGCCAAGATGTACAACATACAATAAGTGTGTACATTAAGTGCCAGGACGTACAACATACAATATGTGTGTACATTAAGTGGCAGGATGTACAAAAATACAATATTTTAATAGGCATAGTGGTGATAGTGTGTGTGTGGGTGTGCGTGCGTGCGGGCAGGCGTAAGTGCGTGCGTGTGTGTATGTGTGTGCGGGTGTGTATGTGTGTGGGGAGGGGGGTCCTTCCTATATAACAGAAGCTTAGCAATAAGAATCCATCTAGCATAAAATAGCCCAGTAACATATTTATATTTTATGCTATGTAGCATACTCTCGTCGGCTCAATGTTGACCGCGGCCACCTGGTCAGCCCATAAATTGTCACTAACGAACTCTATCACTGATCTCAAACTCCAGCATCACATTCAGGAAATCCATATCCTCACCCCCTCACCAACACCCACAACTCCCCCCCCCCCCCCCCCCACACCAGTTGTGCTCACCCATAGGGGACGGGGGGGGGGCGGGGGGCAGCAGTAAAGAGAGAGGGAGGGAGAGAGAGAGAGAGAGAGAGAGAGAGAGA
>NC_079432.1:3832847-3855347 GCF_026213295.1 Gadus chalcogrammus
ACCAGAGACACACACGTTCTATAACCACTCTCTTCTCAGTTGTTATTCTCTACAAGCTAGCTTCAGCAGAAACGGACCGATCTCAGTTCCTCCGTTGATCCCAGCCTCACTTGTGAGTCCACCTTAGCTAAAAGGCCTCGACTAAAACCACCAGACCAAAGGTAAAGTCACGTCTGCGACGGAAGGCAGTTGCCGGGGCCCTCCATGACGACGACGGGGGATATCTCGGCACGCTCTGCTGCGTCGACGCTGACTCATGACGCACGCTGACATTAATGCCGCTAAACTCTGCGTCCTTCGCGGGGCGCGCCAGTTGCTGCCGGGCTGAGGTTGACACAGCTGCCGCGAGGAGCGGGGTCCCGTGCCGACAGCGGGAGAAGGGGAGCTGAAAGGTCAGGGGTCGTCGGCATTTAGGCTTTAAGAAAGAACAGGTGACGGCGATGACGAGGAGGAGCGGGCGGGTTCTCTGCTCCCTCGGAGTCGGGGGGGTTTGACGGTTAAAGGTTTAAGAAACACAATGGCTTATTTTACTTATTGATTTTTTTTGCGGGGGATGATCCTGGAGTGTCGGTTGGGAACGTTATTGAAGAAAATATATTGAAAATGGAAATGTACACAATAATGATACAAAAATGTTTGATACATATTATGTATGTTTAGGAAATGCATAATTATTGTTTCCGTTATCTTTCAGGGGATTAGTGTTCAGGTGAAATATAATACATATTTATTATCTGTTAAATGAAGGTTGCCTTTGCCCGGCCATTTGCTAATGGTTTATTTGTGTGCTGTAATTGTACATTTTTATCAAATGCCTCTTCCTAAGAGAGCATTGACAATACCAAGCGTAACTAATGCTCAGAAATATAAACTCATAATTGAAGTTCAGTCAATGAACACAACATTTATAACGCGTTTCATTTGTAAAACTACAGTACAACAACGACAAGAACTCAAATGAGTTTTAAAATAACAACTCAAACAATTTCTATCACAGAGAGACAGGAAGGTCGAAATTACAATCATCTTTACCCACGGGTGTTCGGACTGTCCACACACTGGTAGGTGAAGCACCACATGGCCTTCAGGAGCCGCACCCAACCGTCCTGGACGTCCCCATAGGTGTCAGAGCAGGAAGCACACGTCTGACCCCAGCACTTCTCCCCCCGGGTCCCCCCTTCATCTTCTTCCCCTACTCCCAAAACAACAAAGACTTAAAAGGGATGTTGGATGTGACACCCGGGGGGGTAATGTGTGGCGTGCCTCTTCAGAGGGGTGTCACGGGGCCCCTGGTGTAATGGCAGGGGGCCCCCTGGGTGTCTGAGTGACAGCTGATGGCAACGATGTCATTAAAAACACCAGGGTACACTCGGGTATGCGGGTCAAAAGTTGACGAAACGTCAAATTTTAGGAGCGGCTTTGCCGTGCCGCGTATTTTCGGTCCTGCCCGTGGAACAGAAGAGGATGAGGAGACCGTTTTAGGGGTTCATTTATTCACTGAGTATAATTTATGCAGACAGAAACATATAGGCCTACAAATACAAACTATCTACCTATTTATTGATTGATCTTCCTGTCTGTCTGTATGTATGGCTGTCTGTCAATCTATCTATCTATCTACCCTCCGCCTCTCCCTCTCTTTTTATCTATCTTCATAACTACCTATTTATTGTTTGCAATAAATTAGAATGATTTATTTAATATTTGATGTTCCTGAATACGTTTTATTACCGCCACCAGTCCTCCGTCATTGTCATCATGACGACCTCATAACCGCCGACATGCTAAGCTCAACCGCCATGTTCCAGTGAGAACCATTATTCACCGACGGTGTGAAGGGACAAGGCAGTCACTCATTCCACGTCAAGGACAGAGAAGTACCGGCAAAAGTACCGTCGGAGGACTTTGACGGTAAAAGTCCATAATCCCCGCTCTCTAAATCGGAACACAAGCCGGGTCATGGGGTTATTCGTCGGCCAAAACAAAAACAATGTCCACACATTTCCATTTCATTGTGCGACACCGAATTCAAACGAAAGCAGGCCCCTCCAGATTTAGACCTAAGCCCGGGAGCGCGCATGCTATCAAAGGAATGCTGTCTTCATGGAGAGAGATACAGAGAGAGAGAGAGAGAGAGAGAGAGAGAGAGAGAGAGAGAGAGAGAGAGATACAGAGAGAGAGAGAGAGAGAGAGATACAGAGGGAGAGAGAGAGAGAGAGAGAGAGAGAGAGAGAGAGAGAGAGAGAGAGAGAGAGAGAGAGAGAGATACAGAGGGAGAGAGAGATACAGAGAGAGAGAGAGAGAGAGAGAGAGAGAGAGAGAGAGAGAGAGAGAGAGAGAGAGAGAGAGAGAGAGAGAGAGAGATACAGAGAGAGAGAGAGAGAGAGAGAGAGAGAGAGAGAGAGAGAGAGAGAGAGAGAGAGAGATACAGAGAGAGCAAGAGAGAGATACAGACATACATATCTCCCCCCCCCCCCCCCTTGAAAGAACTCCCTCCCGCATGGCTCTCTGACAGATGAGCGAATGTGACATGGCTGACGAACACCCGAGGCTCCGATGGCGGGCAGCAGGGGTTCAGGGGTGGGGGTGGGGGGGGCTGGCGCGTGTGGGAGGGGGGTAGGGGGGGGGGGTCATCTATCAGCTGCCGTGCCCCCACCAAAAGGTACGGACAACTGCAGGCCAGAGCCCCCCAGCAGCAGCACAATTCAGCAGTAGTAGACCAAGATAACAGGACTGGAGGGTTTTATAGGCCCGTCGGGAGGTTGTGGTGGTGGTGGTGGGGGTTGTGGGTGGGGGTGGGGGTGGTGCTGGTGGTGGTGCTGGTGGTGGTGCTGGTGGTAGAGGTGGTGGTGGGGGTGGTGGTAGTGGTGGTGGTGGTGCTGGTGGTGGTAGAGGTGGTGGTGGTAGTGGTGGTGGTGGTGGTGCTGCTGGTGGGGGTGGTGGTGCTGCTGGTGGTGGTGGTGGTGGTGGTGGTGGTGGTGGTAGAGGTGGTGGTGGAGGTGGTGGTAGAGGTGGTGGTAGAGGTGGTGGTGGAGGTGGCGGTGGTGGTGGTGCTGGTGGTGGTGGTGGTGCTGCTGCTGGTGGTGGTGGTGGTAGAGGTGGTGGTGGAGGTGGCGGTGGTAGTGAAGCTGGTGGTGGTGGGGTTAGGGGTGGGGTTAGGGGTGGAGGTGCTGGTGGTGCTGGTGATGGGGTTGTGGCTGGGTGGCTGATGCTGGGTGGGGGAGGGGTTTTAAGAGATCACAGCTGAATCAGTCCGCCCAGCTGAAGATGTGATTCGAGTGAATCACCGAGAGGCCGCAGCAGGCCGAGACAGTCTCTCTATTGTCGTGTGCACATGTGTCACCGGCACATCACTGCTGTCCCGCGAGGAAACCTCAGCATGTGTAGGCCCAGTGTGTGAACGGTGGTTTTGGGTTGGTTTTAATATGGTTGTATCTGTTGGATTAATATTGATTGATGTTGTGTTGTCACCTTGTTGGGCGGGAAGCACACAATCACAACACACAAAGGCACACAAACAGAGAGGCACCCACACAAACACACACAGCGGCACACACACAAATGCAGGCACACGCACACAGAGAGTCACCCACACACACACAAACGTACTTACAGCACCCAGTACAATCAGCAACTACAGCAGAATCCCCACAACACACTACACTGTAATGAAGGTTGAAAATGTTGCTATGGGCTTTGCAATCATCGAATAAAGGTTTGCTGTTTTGAATCAACACGCCTGCAGACAACCCTCCAGCGTCCTAGCTGAGCGCTCTTCCTCTCCGGTGCTGTCGCCTCGCGGCCCGGACCGTCCAACCTTCCCGTCCCTCTCGCCGGGGCTGACACCTCTATTCATCCTCCCCATCTCGCACGCAGGCTCCAACAGCTGCTGCATCTCCCTCCCAGGTCACGTGACACGGGCAGGTGCGGGGTAAAACCTATGCCTGGACCCCCCCCCCCCCCCATCCCCCTGTCCCTCTGCCCGCTGAATGTCAACCGCAGACCTCCAGAGTCCTCCTTCTGTCGGGGAGGGGGGAAGCATATCGGGCCTCCTGGTGGGAATGCGAGCATTGTTTTCAGACTTCACATGTGTGATCCGCTGCGTTGATGGGATTCCTCGCGCGGAAAAGCTGTCATGTCGTGCAGAGTCCGTCGGCTTTTGCTTCCTTCCCCCCCCCCCCGCCACTGTCCTCTGTGGTTCTGTGTTCTTTTGAGAACGTTTTCGGAAAAGCGTTCAAGAAGGCCTTCAGATTTTTTTAAATGTTTTAAGTATAAAATAATAAATCTAAAGTAAAACTTTGAACATTGCATAGTCACCTCTTCATTCATTACACTGTTTACACATGCTGCAATAACATAGCAGTGCTATATATTTACTACTGATTTGCCTTTTATTTAAATTAGGTTGCATCTCTTATATTGTTATCTTATATTGCACTCACTTTTTTTCACACTACCAAACGTTTTTTTTTTTCACACCACCAAAGACCCAACCATCCCACTGTGTAAGTTTTAACTGCACTTAAACAGTGCCAGTGCACAGTTGTCACATTTATCAGATTACCTACAAAAAAGTCCAACTGTCCAACATGCTAGGATATCTTGTTTCACTCCACTGGTACAAGTTTCGTATACATATGAAGGAATCTGGCTGAAAAGAAAGGTCCTAATTTAGTTCGGGAAGAAAGACAAGTCATGGGCATGACAATCAATTTAAAGGTGTCAGCGCGTCACCATTTGTTTAGACACAGTGGGAATGGAGTGAGAATAATGATAGACACTACTTGTCAAAGTTTATATGGCCTTTTTTTCACACTATGCAGGTCTAAAGTTCCCTTGTTGTTGTGCCAGAGTAGAATCAGCGTTAAGGATAATGTAATGTGGTAGTCAGAAGGTACAATAGTCAATAATGTTTCTCTGAAGTTCATCCTCATTTTAAAACAGTTCCTTTACTGTTGATCAATTATATGAATGTCTGCTTGGTTGATTGATGGAAAATAATAATGTAAACAATATCAACCAAGCAATCTCTTTGGTATTAGTAATTTTAATTGGAAAACATTTTAAAACAAAATGTATATTTAATTTAGTTTGTGAGCTTGGAATCTTTAAGAGGAACCAAGGAGACTGTCGACGTTTAGAGGGACCACTTAAGCGAACGGACCAAATAATAAAAGCAATATTCTATAGCGAAATGAAAGCAATAGCAGACCGCTTTTCATGCATTATATTTCATTTTCCTAAATGCCTTATCCATTAATATATTTTCATAATAAAACGACTTCATCTTCGTAGGTGTAAGGTAATCGGAGATATCTCTTACGATACATCTGTCTCTCGCAACGCCAACATTTATTAATATTACTTAGTTATTTATGATTTATTACAATGAATGAATATTTATTCTTAACAAGCCGTTCCAGTGTTAAAGAATATATACATTTATTTACAATCATGTTCGTTTCCCGAGATAATCATCTGTTATCCAAACTCTGTATTCCTTCCAACCACCTTACTAAACGTTTAATTCGTATGCATGGACGGTGGTTGTGATTTCAATTCAGCTGAGTCCATCGAAGATTCAGCGAGGTGAACTCATTCATTACCGTTTGATTTCCTTTCTTTAGCCATGTTGTTAACCGCACGCCTGGCCAAAGCCCTCCAACTCACCCTGGCGGTCGTCAAACCGGACGGCGTGGCGCACCCCCTGGTGTTGGAGGTTGGTTTTTGTGCGCACTGCATGATGGATACACAAATTAACATAACATTTGCATTCATATGGTCGTTTCTGTCACGTGTAGAAATGTCTATATGTTCATATATTCAATTGATTATACTCTAGGATTTGATCAGCGTAAGACTGTTTCATTAGTTTTGCTTTGGAGTTGCATAAAAAAACCATGCTTACACAATTCATACCCAAATGCTACATTGTAGATTCAAACTCATACATTCGTAAGCAGTATCATTTCATTGTGGCTTAGGGTGTAGGCCCTTTGCTGTTATATTCTGGGATGTGTATCAGAGTGAGGGAACTTTCAATTTGACTTCTCGGTTTTCAGGCGCTTCATCAGAAGATCCTGGACAACAGCTTTGTTATTGTCAAATGCAAAGACCTTGCCTGGAAGAAACAGGACTCTGAGAAGTTTTACGTTGAACATGCAGGTGAGCGATAAGGGATGCAGTATTGTACTGATATTTACCTAATAATATCCTGTGTATAGATATCCTACATATATGGGCATCACGCACACACACAGTTATTTTTTTATATACAATAACAAAAGGATTAATCTTCTTCCTCGATGGAATGTTTTCCTAATAAAAGACCTCTTCCTGTGAGTACAAAGTGGCTTTGGCTGTTTTCCTTTGAAAAGCTAGAACCATCCTGGTATGCGTCTGTAGGAGAACGCTTTGGTCACCCTAAACCTCCTCTTGATGGAAATGATTCTTGTGAATTGAGTTTTGTTGTCCTTATGCAACACAACAATCACAGTGGAAATAGTTTTCTTTGTTTATTTCCCTTCAGCCTTGAGAGATGAAACACCTTTCCGCTTTTTTTTCTGCCTCCTAGGAAGATTCTTCTATCAAAGACTTGTTGAATTCATGTCAAGGTACAGTTGAAAATGGAATTTGATAAAGATAAATGAAAGGACTGCCAAGCATCACTCAGCCAATAAAAAAACAATGGCTAAGACACATATTTCTGGTCTGCAATATTAACAACAATCCAGTTGCTTAAAATATGTCCTCAGTTTAAATCAGATGTTTATGATAAGATCCCATATACATGAAAAACATGTTCATGTATAAACAACATACATCATGTATCTTTAAAATATACCCTCCCCGGTGTTGTGTAAAGAGAACCACGATAAGATCAGCCTGTACTATAACCCCACAGCTATCTCTCACAAAGCTCTAAGCAGAGACCTAGCAGCAGTTGCCACAGTAACCGACAAACAATGGTGCTAACCTTGAGAAGAAGCAAACAATACCATACCCTCCCTTTCAACCCACTCGGCAAAATAACCACGGCTCCATGTGAGACGCCGCATTGAGACGAGGAGTGGGATGATTAGATTGTTATTGTCAACAAAAAGTGTATAAAGTGTTTAACATTCCATGCCCTCCACCCCCAGTGGGCCGATGCGGGCGTACGTTCTGGCCAGGGAGGACGCCGTGAGTCACTGGAGAGAGCTGATGGGGCCCACGAAAGTGTTCAGGGCCATATACACCTCCCCAGCCTCCTTAAGGGGCCAGTTCGGACTCACTGACACCAGGAACACCACCCATGGCTCAGGTAAACTATTCACTACTTCTTAGGGTGCACTCACACTAGGCCATCTGGCCGTGGCCGTTGGCCGTTTTCACACCTAACCGTGCTCAAATGGCCCCATTGTTCTCTGGCCTGCACTCACACTAGGCCATCTGGCCGTGGCCGTTGGCCGTCGCAACTATGGCCTGGCCACGGTAGGCTCTTGTACATACGTCATCACGCCGTAAGTAACGCGTCATCACCAAGCGTCCGCTGCATGGACCATAATAAAGTCTGCCGCCAGTCAGAGTTTTAACAACAATGGACAACAACACAGAGAACACAGTTCGCACTTTGCTGAGTCTGTTGCTTATTTGGAAATATGTTTACCGTTTAATGGGAAAGAAGGCTCGTCGCCATTATTATGTCCGTGGTCGTCGCATGGACTACACGTCATCCAGCTCAGGTTGCGTAGCCGTGCGTGTGCGTGTGTCCGCTCATTAGCATCTGTACCGTAGCGGCCCGTACCGTAGCAGCACACCTCTCCCAAGTGGCCAAATTGGCCTGGCCTGGCCAGACTTGCCACACTCACACTGGCAGATTTGAGCACGGTTAGGTGTGAAAACGGCCATGGCCACGGCCAGATGGCCTAGTGTGAGTGCACCCTAAGTTTGTGGTCGCTTAGCAGATGCTTTCAATCAAACATCCTACAGGGATTTATATATGGTGGTGCTAGGGCATCTTACTCAAGGATGACTTACTCCATAATGTAGAAGAATTGTTTTAACTACCGGTACTTCTATTCTTCAGTGCTTTTTTTAATCTCCAATCCAAAAGAGTCGTTGGCAATTATTCTCGAGATGTCGATCTTCTGTGGAAATTGAGCGTGTGTGTGTGTATGTGTGTGTGTGTCCGGACCAGAGTGATTGACCCATATATGAATTCGTCCTCTGTCCGTCATACAGTATCTTATGCTGTACGTTTCTATTGCTGCACAGTACAACCCTGGGGGGTTCTGAAACGGGGCTTTCCTAAATAAGTTCCCTTCCTTTCTTCCTCCTACCAGATTCAATGGAGTCGGCGCGGCGGGAGATCGGCTTCTTCTTCCCAGAGTTCTCCATGGAGGCGTGGATGCAGAAGGAGGAGCCGGCGTTCCGAGCCGGAAGGATGGCGTACGATGAGCAGCGACAGATCCACACGCTTCCCACGCAGAGCTGAACCTCGGAAGCAAATCACGCGGTTCTGTTAAGAACTCCCCGTTGCCAAATGTACAGACCGACCCTGACTTTTGAAGCCGTGTCCTCTGACTAGCTGCACGTCAAATCCCTCATTCTGTTGGCGCTGAAGAAGTGATGCTGTGGCGATCTACTATTACAATGTAACCCTTTCCTTATTACTGAGAATAGTAGGATTAGATCATTAAGGCAGTAGCATGAATGACACTGTCAACATCCAAGAGAAGAGATCGAATGTGTGTTTTCAACGTCTCTCCATCGTTCCAGTTCTGTGTAGTGAATTCAGGACCGTTTATATCTTTGAACCTTGAATCTATATGGATGTTACTTGTTCATTGTGAGAGGATAAAATATCCCTGAACATGAGAGGCGCGAAAGAAGACGACATAATTCAAACAGACAATTGTACTTTCACATGGAAAGATATAAATACACAAAACAAACGGTGCAGAGACATTTTAGAATTCATCATCTTCACAGACCGAGTGTAGTGGTAGTGTTCGATACATCACCTTCCTGAGACGTTGTAACGTATGCTGCTGGTAACTATTAAAACAATGTATTAATCAAATGTGAATAAAATACAAATTAATTTATAATGGTGATTTCAGCGTATTATCTGTACCACGATTGTCATTCTCAAGGCTAATGTCAAAGCGAGGAGTGATACATTCACATTTTCTGCTCTTCCTTCTTCGAGTCATATAATCCCATGTATATAAATAGCCCAAAACATCTCAGTAGGAGCAGCACAGCAAAAGGCAGACAGTTAATACTAATACATAGTAGAAAACCTTTTCTTCTTAACAAGAGGAAATCTCTGCCCTCCTCTCTCATTGGTTCATTCCTTTCAGTAAAAGTACACTCTAAATACTCAAGTACTGTTTCTCGGTAACAACGCAGTCAAAAACGGCAAAGCTATGTCCTAACCACCATAGCAACTGCAGCCCCCTCTGCTTGTCTTCAACACACCGGTGGTCCAGTCAGTAAACACGCACTGTAAACACACGACGGCAAATCCCCGGTACCCCGACCCAAGTTCCTCCGTTACACCTCGGTAACGGTTAAAAAAAACGGTCAAACGGTTTCTTCCCGATCCCGCCTCATCGCACGGTCGACTTTGGCTCCCACGGCTTCTCCTCCGACGTGGCGTGCTGGCGCGGGGCGTTGGGCCGGGCCGGGGTCCTCTCCCCTCGGCCCAGCGTGGGGTCCAGCGGCTTCAGCACCTCGTAGGTGGTGAGCGACTTCTCCTGGACCTTGCCCCGCTGGTCCACCTGCCGGACGCTCTGGGTCACCGTGATGGTCACCTGCTTGGTGGACATCTTGTTGTTCTGCCATTTGGTCTGAGGAAGGGGTTGGTACGTTTGGAGGGGAGAGGATGGTGATGGAGTTAGGAGCGGAACGCATGAGTAAAATACGATGGTACGCTTAAAGGGATAGAGACAGGCAAACCCCTGTCTTAGGCCCAATCCCATTTCTACCCCTTACCCCTTCCCTAGCTTAGCCAGAATAATTAAAATGATTGTCGTGTGGCTAGGCCCTAGGGGCTTCATACCCCCCGCCAACGGTTCTGGGTTCAAACCCCAAGTCCAAAGTCTGCAGTCTACTTGTAGGCCTCCAAAAGCAAGATAGCCTAACCCCTACCTGCTCATTCATGGATTATATACAAAAACATAACATAACAGAGAGAGCTGAACCACTAGATACTAATATCTCTTCAGGAGATGGACATCTTACTATCTCCTCGGTGTGAAGCACGCTCCTGCGCTGAACCGTGGTCCCAGCGGGGGGTCCTATTGGCCCCTGGTCTGGGGAGGGGTGCTTGGTGGGCGGGGTGGTCGCCTCCGTCTCCTCGTCCAGACTGGCCTCCGACAGAGAGGAGCACACCTTCACGTAGGCCTGGGCGGGGTGGGGTAGGCCGTCTTCAAAGATGTCCGGCACTAGGAACAAAACAAAGATGGATGTGCGTTAGAATAGTTTCCCAAACTGGGTGTCGGGTCTGTTTGGGGGCCGCTTGAGATGCATTTGGGGTACAGGAGATTTTCGTTTTACAGGCTATAGATATTTGAAGGTAGCCTGACATTGATAGATGATTTCCCAGTCATGCGTACTAGTGTGGAACCTCTCAGTTCATTTTGGATTTCCAAGGGGGTGGTATTGATGGATAGCGGTTAGCTCCTGGTTAGCTGTTAGCTCCTGGTTATCTGTTAGCCCCTGGTTGGGTCCCTCACCGGGAGTGCTGGTCTTCTCGGAGGTGAAGCCCGTGTCGAAGGAGCTCTCCGAGGCCAGGCTCTGGATGGAGGACAGGGGGATGTCTGTGTCGGTGCTGGCCAGCCAGGTGGACTCGGTGTCCTTGGTCCAGCTCTCAAGGTAGTGGGGCTCCAGCACGTCCATCCTGCTGCCGCCACATCCCATGGCTCCGCCCCCCTGAAGCACCATCAGCCAATCATGGGAGGAGAAGAAAGGATGGGTCATTTGAGGGAATTGGAAGAGCAATTATTATTTTTTTCTTCTGTTGATCGTGTATTGCACGTTTTTTCTTTTTACCTTGAGTTCATTCTATTGTTTATTTTGTACATATGTTTATTGTGGGAATTCTCTTATGTGTATTTATCTTATTTGTATTATTCCCTCACTTCCCTTTCGAGATTAATAAATTCTTATCTTAAAATAATAATAAAAAAGACGCTAGCGTTAAAGGGATGTTAATCTTAGGCTAAACTACCTTTTCATATGAATTACTACAAAGCTATGGCAAAGTACATTAATTCAAAGTGGCTATTTAGAACTCACCTTTAAGAAGTGCTGGTGGCAGAGAAGGCGGTGGACTAAGGCAATATTCAGAAGAGCAGAGAGGAGCGGTTTTACTACAGTGGAGCTTCGGACGGTCAACTGTTATGATCCACTCTGCGCTCTGATTGGTCACTATAGGACCACGGTCACCCTCAGGTCAAGATGACCGCATGGGAACAATTATGCTCTGATTCATCCATCTAAAGAAAGAATGAAAGAAATACAGAATGAAAGAAAGAAAGATGCCATATTTAAGGTTGACGCATTAGTCATGCTTTTACATCTATTTATTAATTTCTGTATTTATTCATGTGTTAATTCCTTTTTTATGTGCTAAGCAAGGATATGCCCACATGAACAAGTCTTCGTCCTCATTTAGTAATCAAAATATATTTTAAAAATAATGTTATACATTTTGTTTTTTTATCCGATTCCCAATCTTTGCTCTAGGTGGTTTCTCGTTAGGACTACCATCAAGAGATATCCATCAAATATGCAACTATTATTAATACTAAACGAATAATTTACGCCTCATCGGGGACATATGAGGCTATACAGCCATTTATTATTTTTTTGGACGTCGATTATTCAATAGGCCTATCAATACTGATCTAAATTTGGTGCTAGGAAAAATGTGTAAAAGAAACAAACCGCCAGATTTCGTGCCTTTCGGAGGCAGGCTATTGCGGACTTAGCACGACTGCCACAACACACACATTGGATGACATGATGATAAAACAAATAGTGATGAACAACATCAACATGCAGCTACACTGTTGGAAAGCGGATAGACGATGGACGGAACGAGGTTTAACCGTGCAATCAGACGCAATTAGATAGCAAATGCTTACTGGCGATATGAAGTCCGTTTAATAATTTAGATTGGGTTTCCTTAGCGCCTCTGGGAGAAGCTGCACGGTGGTCAGCGAGCGTAGAACGACGCTCCTCCTGTCCTCCTGCTGAACACGTGACCGCCACGCAAAATCATGCCTTTCGATGCGCTCAATGTACAATCTCGAATGTGTGAGAATGTAGTAACTTTGCACGGAATCACATCTATACATTTTCGACATGTATAGATGTTTGAAATGTGAAATGTGATATTTTTCTGCACATTCTTTATGCAACAGTCAACAAGGCTAAAGGCAATATTGACCTACAACGTTTTATATATATATATTTAAAACAGGCAATATTAAATTAATGTAATTAAACGAAGACGCAACATAAAGGTGTGTAGGCTACTGTTAAAAAAAAGTCTAAATCACCGCACAAGCCGTGTTAATTGGTTGATTATTATCATGTGCATTTATTACCGACTATGGCCTCACGGGGGCAGTCATATCGCACTCGCACTCACAGCGAGCGGGTGCTCTGATCAACGTGTCAGACGGGCCTTTCGATATTTGACATTTATAGAACCAAGTCTGTTACACTGAACATGTTCAATATCCTAAATGACCTTGAATCTACGGATCCAAGATAACCCCCACGTCCATATCTACCAGTCATCATTTGCTTTCACTGTATTTGAATTATAAATCATAGACCTAAAACAATACATAACAGTAACACAACCCATCCTTTTTCTTTATTTTATATATTCTGTCATTGTCCATTCGTTGCTGGTGGAATATGCTGGGAAAATCAAGATCACAGTGTTCTCCAATGTGAATGAATTTATTAGGATACATTAGCACGAGGACCGTATGGTAGGGGCTGAACGTCTTCCTCAGGGATGCCTACATGAAGGTTGCAAACATCAGGGTTTGAATCATCAACCTTTTTGGCTGGGAGTCAAACACTCTTATCACAAGACCCAATTAGCAACAGACAAAAACTAGTCCCACTCTTTAGCTTCAACAAAGCGTGATCGAATGTTGATGGTGGTGGTGAAACTCCAGCAAATGGCATCATCCTACCGCTTCACCCAAGAAATGACCATCAGCCACTGGTTGCATGGATGGCGGTGTCCTCGCCCACCACATATCCAATCCCTCCCGGGTTCGGGTCGAAGGGGACATAAATCCCCTTCCCCCGTCCTGCCCATGTCACCCAAAGCTCAGGTACCCCACCCTTTCTCCCCCATCAACTCCATGAATCTCCCTGGTGTTAACAGCATTGTCGATAAGGGAACCCACACACCTTTGATTTTTACCTTCTATCGCCGTCTGCTGCCCTCTCCCTCTCTCTCTCTCTCCCTATTAGTTAACCCGTCTGTCTGGACGGTAATAAAAAAGTATCACCAAGTTGTTCTGGGTCGTAACCGTGGAGATAATCCACCTTCCTACATCTCTAGCGAAGGCATTTATTTTTATCTCATGGTGTTTGAATTTGAGCAGAAACAGGAAGGTTCGATTACGCTTTAAACCTCTCGTTGTGTCTCATTGTGAAACATTAAAACGTAAAAAACAGTCCCTTTGGAGACGTCTGGAAGATGCTCCACTAACAATGAATATGGATTTGTACAAGAAGCCTCTCGGAGAGTTTTAGGGCTCCAGATTTATGATGTCTCCCAGAAGAATAATAGTCCGAACTGTCGATTTTCCAGCCTGGTTGGTCTATAAATCCTCATCCAAGGATATTTTCCAGTCTGACGGTCAGTTTTGTTTCTCCATATTTACCCAAGAGGGGTTCTGCGTCTTTTAGCGTAATTTGGCAGGTGGAATTCATAGGAGAGCGTGTGTGTGTGTGTGTGTGTGTGTGTGTGTACGTGTGTATGTGTACGTGTCTATGTGTACGTGCGTGCGTGCGTGTATGTGTATTTGTGTTTCTGTGTGTGTGTGTGTGTGTGTGTGTGTGTGTGTGTGTGTGTGTGTGTGTGTGTGAGAGCATTTGTGTGTGCATGCGTGTGTGGATGTGTTTGTATGTTTGTGCACGTGTGTATACGTGTGTGTGAGTGTGTGTGTGTGTGTGCGTGCACATTTGTGTGAACGTGTCCTGTTCAACAGCTAGGCCGAGTGGCAGTTTGCTTCACTATTCATGGCTGCTGCTTTACTTTAAACAGCTGTACAAGGTTGATAGCAAATACTAGGTATTCTCCATTGATTCCAAAAGTTCAGCAGGAAGCAAAAAAAGTTTTTTGTTGGCAAACTCTGTCAGAAGAGAGACTAAATGAGCCAATATATGCAGGAGGGAACTTTCTAACTTTTAAACAGGCAAGTATTCAGTGGGTCTGAGTGGATATGCTTATCCAAATGGTTTCTTTGATGTTTATCGGTCTGATGTCCCCTGTTGGTATCTAATATAGTATTTAAAATGTAGTATCTAGATTATAATATCTAGAAGTATACAGTAATGAGCATATTTCGTGCACTTTCCCCAGGTTTTTTTAGTGGAGATTCCATCAGCAAAGTGTTGCTTCTTTGGCTGCCACGGCAACAATGAGGGGACTTATCTCAATCAGTAATTTGCTTACGGATCCCTGACCAAGCATGAATCACTTAGCTGGGCTTTTTTCTTGGCCGGGACATCCTTCAATCCCACCGAGGGATATCACTCCTTCTCTCCGTCCCTCCCTTTCCATCTCTCTCTCTCTCTCTCTCGTTCTTTCTCCCTCTGTCATCTCTCTCTCCTTCATCACTCCCGCCATTCCCAATTTCTCTCATCGCCTTGCCCCCTCCGCCCTCCCTCCTTCCACCTCCCTCATCTCCTTGTTCTCTCCCCCACTTCTATTCTTCTTCCTAATCCATCTCCTTCCCCCCCTCCCCCATACCTCTCACATCTCCTTGCCCCCCCCGCTTTCTCTCCTCCCTCACTTACCCCTCTCCTACCCCCCCATCCCTCTCTCCTTCTAGTTCTCATCTCCTTGCCTCCCCCTCTCCTCTCTCATTCCCTTGTCCCTCCTCTTTCCCCTCTCCCTCTCTTACCCCTCTCCCCCGTTCCTCTTTCCTTCTAGTTCTTCCCCCCCTCTCTCTATACCTCTCCCCCTCTCCTTGCCCCACCTCTCCCCCTCTCCTTGCCCCCCTCCCTCTCTTCAGCCTCTCCTACCCCCCCATCCCTCTCTCCTTCTAGCTCCCATCTCCTTGCCCCCCTCCCCCCTCCTCCTACCTCCCCCACTCTCCTTGCCCCCCCTCTCTCCCCGCCCCAATGCCTCCCCCGTCTCCTTTCCCCCCCTCCCCCCCCCCCCCATCTCCTTGTCCCCCCTCTCTTCCTCTCCTCCCCCCCCCCCCCCCCCTGCAGTAGCGGTGTCAGGGAGGCTTGTATAGGTGGAGCTCTCCCTCCACCCTCCATCCTCCATCCGTCAGGCCGGCGGTGCTGCAGCTGCACCTCCTGCTGACGGGACACCTTTCATTAGCGCAGAGTGCACCACTCGCCAGCCAAGCCCCCCCCCCCCCCCCCCCCCCCCCGGACCTACTCCTGTAAGGGAGGGGGGCGGAGGTGGTGGTCGAGCTGGTTGAGGCGGTGGTGGTGGTGTTGGCGGGGTCCAGGCAGAGGGCCATCGGAAAGCACTTGTTGTTATTAATTATATCAATTTTCATATTACCGTACTAATCGTACTTCCTCCGGGTTATGCTGTGTTTGCGTTATTTTTATCCTTAATTTTAACGAGGGGCTGTGCGCGGAATGGTTGCCGTTAGCGACTGGCGTGGGACGGAGCCAACTGGCGGGAAAGACGGAGAAATAAAAAAAAAATGAGTATGATTAGTCGGCAGTTTATTGCGTAGCTTGTTGCGTCGCGTGTTCATCCGAACTGCATTAAAGATCCTGATTACCTGGAGTCTGCGACGGTGATCGCGCCCTCAGCCACTCTCTAGCAGGAGGAACTGAGACGAGGGGGCTTCAGAGTGGTTGTAAGAGCTGGAAGCTCACCTCCTGTGAGGCACTAATGACTAAATGACCCTATTTTGCCAAATGTTTCCCCATCCAATGACGACAATTACCATCATGTGAGGGCCTGGAACGACAATAACCGGGTGCCTCTGTGATTCAACAGGCTTAACGGCTCCGACGTGGAGACGCTATCAAGCCCTCAAGTAAAGCTCACACTTAGCGTCTGGTTCCTCATGTCGTTTCAGACGTCGCCGATTTCGTGGGTTCTCTCTGTCATGGATGTCGCAAAGAGATCCGAGATAAATCCCTCCCAGCTCCTCCGTTGATGATATCTCAGCGGTAAGGTACTCACAGAAAGTCTGGGCCCATGCACGCTGTGATTGTGGACTGAAATCTGCGTTGCGCCCACTGCCTCATCCAGCTAAACACACAACGCTCTAATCCCGGCTGTGCCTGGGACTGCTCTGGCATGGACATTTAGTTTTGGGGGTTTAGGAGGCCATGGAGAAAGAGGAGCATTAGTATTCATGGACTTTGAGTCCTTCAGGGAGTCCTTCACACAAGACACACATCTATGTGTTTGTCTTCATTAGCCTCGTTCTACCCTCGCCCCCCCCCCCCCCTCCCCCCAACGCCCATGTCTTGGCGGTAATAGAGAAGAGCTATTTCTTGATATATATACCTACATATATATATTACTCATTTGTTTATTTGTTTGTTTACTTAGCGTCATTTGCATGATTCATATGAAGTGTCTTCCAAGGAGCGCGCGGAAGAAACATATTGATTGCGTCGTCGTTAATGCGGCACCAAATGTACCAAAACAAGCACCCCTTACCCCCCTCCCTCCCTCATTACACTACAGCCACCCAGAACTTTAATGCAGAAGGCGGCTGATTGGCTGACGCCGTACGGAATACTAATGCGGTATTCATGAGCCGCGGTCTGTCACAGCACATCCAGACTCACTTCCACCTCACTTAGTCGGGTCTTCTATGTAAGAAAGATGGATTATGTCTGAGGTGCAAGGAGTGCGCTTGGAGTGCCTCAGTAATGCCTGACCGCCATCACACCTGGGGGTAAAACCGACAAACTTTGAATAGATCTGGCTCTGTGCGGCGCCACTTTATCAACGTGTTTGTTTTATTCATGTATTCATCTGGTTTGTGTTTTACAATACTTTCCTTGATTTAAATTTTTTCAGGTCTTCCAAGTTGTGGTTTGAGAGCCACGTCGGGCTTCCTGCTCTTTTCAATCTCCTGGTGGATCGATGCTGTCTAAAATGGACGCCAACAGGAGAGGGAGCATTATTTATAACAATACAAGGGAACAGGCAGGCAGCATGGCCATAATAGGACTGTTTCATACACTGCTGGGCCACAGTAATGGACACGGTATTCCCCCCCCACACCTCAGCTAGAACCCTGAGAAATGCCTCGCAGGATCAGTAAAGACAGGACAAGCGTGGCAGGCAGATAAAAAGCGCAATTTTCCCAACTAAATCTGCCGCACAATTTATATCTCTTAGAATCTATTAGGGTTAGCATGATTCCAATCTTCAGTTTACCGGCGCCTCGCACATTACTGAATTGATTTGCGTATTAAAGGGCTTTCATGCCGTGAACCAAAAACATGTATTGTGCTGGAATGTGTTTTCCATGTGAAAAAGATAGAAGTCTTGTATGTTTCCCTGAAGGAAGCAATTTAAAAAGGATGGTGTCCAGGTCACAAGTGACCATGTAGGTAATGTACTGTGAGGATGGAGACACAAAGGAAGGTAATCGAAATGAATGTGTGGGTCAATGGGAAGGACATTGTGCTGAGGTCGACCGGAGAAAAACAATATGCTGTTCATGGCCAATGCCACGGCCTTGCCCTCGTTTCCTTCTCCATCACAGAATTTCTCCTGTGAAAAACGACATGTAGCAGAAAAAATGAAAAACGGTGCGAAAAAAAATGCTCCTCTTTAAAAAAAAAAAAAATTCAACTCGGAAAAACATCCACCCAGACACGAATTTCCTTTTCCTGTACGTGTTCAACGTTTTCTATTTTTAAAGCCTCTTTTCAAATCGGACCGATTGAAAAGAAGCCGAGATGAGTATGCTAATCTTGGCATAAGGGCAGTGCTTACTCATTCACTTTTTGAGGGAGCGAGTGGCCAGACAAATTGGTGGTGGCCTTCAGCCTGGCATGTTATTACGCTTCCCAATGCGCGGCTGCCAGCTCCGCAACGCAGCCTCTTCCATCATCGAATCACAGCCCTTACACAGTGCTGCTGATGGGGGCTCTCTCTCCAAGCAAGCCAGCCCCCCCATAAAGTGGATGGGAGGAATAAAGCCACATTTCATCATGCTGGTTTGATTGATGCATTAGGCTTACTTTTATAAACGAGTGTTCACACTGGGAGATTGGAGACATCAGATACAATACATAGATGTAGTACATCATACATGTATTATGTAGAACACCTATGTATTATACATCGGTGTACATAACACGTGTCTTGTACATTCGGTTGGAGATAGGGTTTCATTAATCCATTAAATAATCAATGACATTATAATAAGAGGTATATTTATGGTTACTAGAGTACAAACAGTCTTAATATAAGACCCATACATTTTATTTTGAGAGTACATGAAGGACCATCACCATCATCATCATCATAATCTCCCTAGCAGAGCGAGATGGGGGGGGGGGGGGGGGTGGGGGGTGGAGAAGCCACAGCCAAGAACATCAACAAAGGAGACATTACGTCAGATATAACAGAAATGGCCCCCCTACACTATTATTGAATGACTTTGTCACTGTTCACTTGGCAGACAGAGCTGCCGACTCACTCATATATATCTCTAAAGGGTTTTTCAAATGCTTACAATTCCTCCCTATCATTCATTATCACATTGCTAGCCTTACCCTCCACCCTTAGCGTCCAGAAAAGAATGGCAGAAAATGATCACAGCAGATTGTGTGAGAACAGAGCTTACAGGTGCAAGCATGGGAAATACAACTTTTTGACTACTACTTCAAACTTACAATAGAAATCCAAAACAAACGAAGACCACGGCAATATTATAGATATGCATATCATAATATTTAGAATAATTCAAATTATCTTTATGTTTTAGTGTTCTCAATTTGAGTACATGTTGGCTCAAAACGGGCCACCTCCGAACTACAAGAAGGGTCTCAACATTTGGGAGATTCACTTTTTGCGTGTCTTTGATGGTGGGGAAGTGGATTCTAAGCCAAATCCACTAAATTAAAAAGAGCCCACCCATAATTAGGGTTATGAGGGACACCTGTGTTTATCCTAAGATGATGCCGATGAGAAAAGGCTCGATGTCATTAGAATTCCTTCAACCAAGAGTCTTCCCATTGACTCCACTCCACCGAATGAGCTGATACTCAAAGGAGCCCAGTATGTTCTCCCAAAGATCAGCCGAACAGCTGCAGGCTAACAACTCGAGAGGCGGGATCCCATTGGCCGACAAGGCCAGAACCTCTCGACCTATCAGGAGGGGCGGGAAGGGGAAAGAGCAAAAGTCGTGAAGCAGTGAGGGAGAGAGACGATCTGTCAGGGCTCAGGACGTGATTAGTGGGAGACAAGGAACGATGATAGGACCTTTGAACCTGACCTCGACCCCCAAGTCAGGGATGAAAAGAGACATGGTGGTAATAAACAAAAGGGGGCACTGAGCTGACACTGGGCTGTTGGTGTGTACCACTGGTTTCCTTCCCCACGATCAGCGATTTTAAAGAGCCGAACTGCAAATCAAAACTTTTTTAAACCTAATTTTAACGATTTGATTTCGATAGTGCTTTTCCTGCTATAATTGGGTTGGCAACGCCCGGTGAAACAGATTGAAAATAAAATGGAAGAAAACTGAGAAACACCTGCTCCATCTGCTCCCACTAGCTTTTTATGCTTCTGGAATCGCCCGTCGAGACTCCGGCGCAAGCCTGCGACGTCAGTGAGAAATAATGAAGGACGACTAGTGGTCGTCAATACCAGACGCTGTTGTTTCACACCACTTGGTGGCAACAGTGTCTCACCCTGTCGGGCGAGCTCACGGAATTATGCACATAGTTGGAAAGCGTTCATTAGTGCTTGTTAGGTTCAACCGGGTTCAGTTAAACTTGACTTAAACCACAAGCGGTAGTGTGTTTTGTCGGGGCGCCAGGGTTAAGAGCGTAGGACAGACCGATACCTCATTAAAGAGGATGGAAACAATAGCCTGTCATTCAATCATCGAAATGAATAGAGATCACTCATGCAATTATCCTCTGTGAGTCAAGAATAATATCTGTAATATAATGAAATGGGAGTGGCTAGTTCTGTCTGGAGACTTTAGTCATGCGCCCCCTCAGCTGACAGCTTACGCGGTCCAATCAGACGCACTTATTATTAGGCGAATATTTATTTGAATTTACATGAAGTTACGTTTGCTAAGCAGAATTTCACCCAACACTACCTGCTTTGCCTATGCTCTTTATTGTGTGTAGCCTATACACAATATATATCCTATACATGTAACCTATGGGTTGAGATATCTGATGAACCCCTTGGGGATTGTATAGTGCCTCCTGTTGTCAATGTTGGTATTCTGTATCTGACAACTGTAAGTCATGATTTAATTCCTACAGCATGCTGGGAGCACCAGAAATGAGTGGAACCACACCGCCAAACTAAAGTGCATTACCATTTCATGCAATAACTGCTTAAATCTGACATGAGGGCTTCCTGACAGAACAGTCGTTTTGGCACAATCCCAAACCCGGTGTAATATTCAATCTTTTCATCCTCGATGCATATAAGAAAGCTGGGGGAACCGCTCCTATGAGAATTGATGATGTGGGACGCTTTAGTTGTGGACGCATCACTAATAAACTCCCAATTTACCGTGACTTTTATGATGTTTTTCCCCTCAAATTTATGCGCAAGCTACTTTGGTTCGATAAAATATTAATCTAATCAAATAAAAAGAACTGGCCCTTCCCCAAAAGCTAATTCACAAAAAGCATTGCACGCAACGATCTCTTTGATACCGGGGAGAGGGAAGGGTGTGATTGGTGAGTGTCTTCCCTCTCACTCCCCTGTATTGCTGCTCCCCCACATTCACACACACACGCACGCACACACACTCAGACACTCTCTCTCTCTCTCTCTCTCTCACACTCTCTCTCACTCTCTCTCTCTCCCTCCCTCACACACTCACACTCACCCAGTCATCCTACTAATGGATCACAGATGGCTCATGAGTCGACGCTCCAACTCAAGCTTATGAATTTGACAGTTGGTGAAATGCGAGGACGTGGCTGGAGCGTGACGCGCGTACAGACGACCCCAGATGTTGCTCACCTTTCCGTGTCTCTCCGGATCACACACCCGGCACAATAAAGGGTTACGACGGTTTGACATTCAACACTTCTGAGGTCGACTGTTTGGTTTCTGGAGGGGCAGCATTAATTCGTTAGCCTTGGTTGTAAATAATAATAAGGAATATAACATTTTAAGGATTTAATTGGAAACAGGGGTATGGTTCAAGGCAGTGTTACCTGTGTGTAACCCCCAGGCCCTCACAGGGAGAAGGTTAATGTGTGCTTCGCTTTAAACAGCGATCCTTGCAAAGCTCCGTTCTAATTAATTCAACAGGAGCTCGAGAGACCAGCAAACCAATTAGCCACACACTGCCAAGCGCAGCCTTGGGTTATTTAGTATACCTATTTACACAAAACACCACTGTGTTTGGTGGGGGGTGAGTTTATCATCAAAATATCACAATACATTACATTATAATACCATAAAGCAACATAACATAGCCGTATGATGTAATATTATGGTACTATAATGCAACATAACTAATCTTGTAAACAAAATAAATGTTGGGAGTCATCGTCATCATCATTACCACCATCTTCATCATCGTTATAATCACCGCCACCCCCTCTTTATCATCATCATCATCATCACCATCACTCCCACCACCCCCAAAGCATTCAGGATCAGCATCATCACCACCACCATCATCATCATCACCACCACCTTCATCATCATCACCACCACCATCACCATCTTCATCCTCACTACTACCACCAACGCCTTCATCAACAGCATCATCACCACCACTATTACCTTCATCATCAGCATCACCACTACCACCTTCATCCTCTTCCTCTTCCTCCCCATCACCATCACCCTATCATATTCATCATCGTCACCATCGTCATCCTCATTCTCTCACTAACAGAGAGGGGGGGGGGGGGGCAAGAGCCGCAGCCGAGGGCATGGGGAGGTCTGCTACAGAGACCATTAGGCTGAGGACTGGCAGCTCAGAGTGTCACTCCACAGTCCACAGCACCGGTGAGGCGGGGGGGACCGGCCCACGGGCCCTCCATCGCCCCGACCGTCTGGACTACGAGAGGACGGCCAAGCACCGG